>NC_087189.1:10967200-10972200 GCF_035594125.1 Scylla paramamosain | reverse complement strand
TGTGGATATCTATCAACGAGAGAGAGAGAGAGAGAGAGAGAGAGAGAGAGAGAGAGAGAGAGAGAGAGAGAGAGAGAGAGAGAGAGAGAGCAGTGGGGGTAAGTGATGGTGGTGGTGAGTGGGATGAAGGGTTGATGCTGTGTTTCTCTATATACTTTTTCTTTTCTTTTCCTTCTTCGTCTTTTTCTTATTCCTGTAATTTTGTAGTGAGCAACAGATGGTGCTGCGACACATCTCATGAAATGCTTCTTCCACTCAGAATATTTAACCAAAGCATGTTACACTAAACGAAGAAAACACTACATGCATATATACAAAATAAAACACTGAGGTTAATCAGTGTTGTTCAAAATAATGACCATCCTGTGTCCTCAGGTCACAATGATCCAGCTCCTGCTCTTCTTGCTTCCTCACTGATGCACGTAAGGGTCACGGCTCGTTTTCTTCCCTTGGATGTGTAAACGCGGAACTGAACTTACACAGTGACACGAGAATGTCGCAGTGTAAGTCATTTTAGCTGACCCCAAAAATAAACGTCAGTTACGTTGTGTGAATCGTTAACTGTGGCGAGGTTTTCCAAGGCTCTAAATGGCTGTCAGACCGTGGTGGCGTGAAAATGTTAGTGGGATATTAGTGCACTGGTGCTCGTGTATCTATAGAGACTCAGATAACAGAGATAACTGACTGAGGGAAATTAATATTTAGACAAGTAATATACTGAATCATATAAATGTATTATATCTATTGTTCTGAAGTGAGTGTTCATGATTGCAGTGTTGGTTTGGCAAAAATTAAATATCATTAATGGAAAGGGTGCATCTCTGTTGCCGATGAAAAATAAACTTAATTCTTTACCTTCTTTAATTCTTGTCTCTGATTGGCTAAAGTCCTTATCACATTCTAGAATCAATTTCTATCATTGGCCCATCTGGTGGGTGCCAAAGTGCTTTAGCTCCAAGCTGCTGAGTGGCTGCAGAAGCGATTGCTGAGGTATACTAACAGTCAGATCAGGTTTTCAGTAAGACTGGCCAATGCCTGGATTTTCTACAGAAGATTTTGGCGCATTGCTGAACAATACAAGATTCAACAAAAAGAACAAGAAACAACAGTCAATGGACGCTCACGAGACCCTCGGTGAGAAGAACACGGAGAAAATGAAACAGACCAAGCACCACAGCAAGAGGAGGAGCTTGGAAAACCTCCAAGACTGCACCGGTCATAAGAAAACAAACACTGAAGGGATTATGGAACCCAAAAAGCAGAGGAATAACTTAAAAACCAAGACACGGATGAGGATGGAATATTTGTATCCGATTATAGACCCCAACAAGAAGAGGAAGAAGCAGGACATGGAGGGCGATGAAAACCAGAACAAGAAGACCAAGAAAGACACGGAGGACCACGAGAAGCAGTACAAGAACACGAAGAAGGACACAGACTACCACGAGAAGCAGGACAGGAAGACGAAGAAGGGCACGGAGGACCACAAGAACCAAGACAAGAAGAGGAAGAAGGACACGAAGGATCACGAGAAGCAGGAAGAGAAAAGCAAGGACAAGGAAGATCACGAGAACCAACACAAAAACACCAAGGGAGAAGGCAGGAAAAACCGAAGGAAAGGGTGGAATATGGAGTGCTGTAAACGGATTAAGGACTGCATCAAGAAATGGAACAAGAAGGATAATGAAGACTACGAGGAACAGGCCAAAAAGAGCAGCACGGAGAAACGTGAGAGCCAGGCCAAGAAGAGGAAAGGTAAGAGTATTGAAGACCATGATAGCCAGGCCAAGAAGAGAAAAGGGCAGGGCAAAGAGGACCATGACACCCAGGTCACGAAGAAGTTGGACGACAAGGAGGAACATGACAGTCAGGCCAAGAAAAGAAAGAGGCAGGACAAGGAGGAAGATGACACCCAGGCCAAGAAAGTGAAGAGGCAGGACAAGGACAAACATGACACACAGGCCAAGAAAAGGAAGAGGCAGGACAAGGAGGAACATGAAACCCAGGCGAAAAAGGGGAAGGGAGAAGAGAAAGAGCCAAAGAAGAGGAGGCCGCTGGAGAATTATAAGCGTATCCTTGATCACCTCAGGAAGAGGGGAGGGCGGGACAGCAACAACGTGCTGAAGCTGAAGGTGGAGGCCGAAAGAGTAAAAAAGAAGAGGAGTGTGAGCGAGTACTGCCGTGTTCATCTTGAGGAAGGACACATGACGGATGCGACCGTGCGCGGCCATCCATGTCTTGTCTTTTTTGACACCGGCGCCTCAGCCAGCATCATGTTCCTGTCACTGGCTAAGAGAGCGGGCCTCCTCACGGGCCGCGAGAAGACAGAAAAAATACTCTTCTCTACCTGGAATGGCATCCTGTTGCTGGACGTGATCATGCTCGACGAGGTACTGTTGGTGCTGAAGGACGGCCTTGCGGTCAATACGCCCATGTTGGTGTTTCCAAAGGAGGCGGAGATCACCTCTCGCAACGACGTGATAGTGCTGTCCATGAGCCGCCTGCGGGAGGCTGAGATGCGGCAGGACTTCCATCACGACGGTAGCAGCACCCTGTTCCTGCGTCACCCGGAACGTCTGCGGCGGAGACCTCAGCCAGGGCGCGAAGGGAAAGTGTTCGCGTTTGCCGCACAAGCACAAGGCGTCGAGGAGCCGCTGATGGTGCTGCTGGACACATGCTCTACTATACCATTCTCTATCACCAAGATCGGCCGGTACAACGTGCGGTGCAGGACAGGAAGCGAGACTGCGCTGCCGACACGAGTCATTCTGCAGTTTGGCAGCGGCACACTCACAGTGCAGATGAACACCAACCAGGGGGTTAGCGACTTCGACTTTGTGTTTGGACGACCGCTGCTCTGTAAATTACGAGCAGCAATAGATTATGTTGATTCGACCATGACGTTGAAGCTCAACAGAAAACAATTCTGCCTCGACATCTTCCCTCACTGAGCGAGCCGCCCTCCCGCGTCCCCTCTCACCTTTTTTTTTTTTTTTTAACTTATTTTATTTTATTTATTTATTTTTTTAGGTATCATGGAGATCAGCAGAGGGAAAAAATATTAAAAAGCCTGCACAAATGTAGCTCACAAAAAGAAAATAGGAGTAGTGACATGGGTACAGAAATAATCTGGATTAAGGACATTACACAAAGTGTTCCGGATTAAGGATGTTAAATGAAGAAAATAGTCTGGATTAAGGATAGTGGATTAAGAAAATATTATTATTATTATTATTATTGTGAAGAAATTCACAATAATAATAGTACATTAACGGAAAAGTCTGGATTAAGAATAATGGATTAGGAAAATAGTTAGAATTAAGGATAGTGGATTAGAACAAAACTCTGAATTAAAAATACTGGATTAGAAAAATAGTCGAAATGAAGGCTAGTGGACTAAGAAAATAGTATCGATTAAGGATACTGAATTAAGAAAATAGCCGGAATTAAAGACAGTACATTAAGAAAATACTCTGGATTAAGAGTAGAGGATTAAAAATACTCGAGATTAACGAAAGAGGATTAAAAACAGTCTGGATTAACGATAATGGATTAAGAAAGTAGTCTCCATTAACACTTAAACTGCGGACAAAAAATAAACATCATGCACGGCGAAAATCTAAATGCAGAAGTAAATAATGAATGAGGAGATTGTGATGTGAAATACTACAGCACATGGAAGTGGTACAGAAAATATTAGGGCAACACAAGGAACTCAAAAAGCGCGCCAAAATTTCACTTGTCGGGTAGAATGATGACGACAGGAGAAAGCTCTCGCTCACTCTCGCTCTGGCTCCGGCTGTCGCTCTCTCTTCTCCTCTCTCCTTTCCGTTCCTTTCTCTTCTCTCATCTCTCCTCTCCTCTCCTCTCTTCTCTCCTCTCCTGTCCTCTCCTCTCTCCTCTCCTCTCCTCTCCTCCCTCCTCTCCTCTCCTCTCCTTTCTCCTCTCCTCTCCTCTCCTCTCCTTTACTCTCTCCGTCTAGGGAAACAATGCATAGAAGCCAGAAACAAGGCAAATAGGGTACTAGGATTCATTTTTAGGAGTGTTAAAAGTAGAAGGCCGGAGGTAATATTAAAGTTATACTTGGCGCTGGTCAGACCTCATCTAGACTACGCTGTGCAGTTCTGGTCCCCACATTACAGGAAAGATATAGGTCTATTAGAATCAGTACAGAGGAGAATGACTAAAAGGATACAGGGGATGAGGAGTATTCCTTACGAAGCGAGGCTGAAGCGGTTAAATTTACATTCTCTAGAGAGACGTAGGTTAAGAGGGGACCTGATAGAGGTCTTTAAGTGGTATAAGGGTTATAACAAGGGAGATGTAAGCAAAATTCTTAGGATCAGCAACCAGGGTAGAACAAGAAATAACGGGTTCAAGCTTGAAAAATTTAGGTTTAGGAAGGAGATAGGAAAAAATTGGTTCTCGAATAGAGTGGTAGATGAGTGGAACGGACTCAGTAATCATGTAGTTAGTGCTAGGACACTAGAGAGCTTTAAGAGAAGATTAGACAAGTTTATGGATGGGGATGATAGGTGGAAATAGGTAGGAGTGTTTCATACAGGGACTGCCACGTGTAAGCCTGGTCGCTTCTTGCAGCTTCCCTTATTTCTTATGTTCTTATGTTCTCTCCTCTTCTCTCCTCTCCACTCTTCTCTCCTCTCCTCTCCTCTCTTCTCTCCTCTCCTCTCTCCTCTTCTCTCCTTTCTCCTCTCTTCTCCTCTCCTCTCCCTTCTTCTCTTCCTTCCTCTTCTCTCCTCTCCTCTCTCCTCTCCTTTCTCCTCTCCTCTTTCCTCTTTTCTCCTCTCCTCTCTCTTTTTTCTCTTTTCCTCTGCTCTATTCTTTTCTTTCCTCTCCTCTTTTCTCTCCTCTTCTTTTTTCTCTCATTTCTTCTCTTATCTTTTCTCCTCTCTTCTTCTCTCTCCTTTCCTCTTCTCTCTCCTCTCCTATCTCCTCTCCTCTTTTCTCCCTTTTCTTTTCTCTTATCTCCTTTCCTCTCC
>NC_087189.1:10877200-10964700 GCF_035594125.1 Scylla paramamosain | reverse complement strand
CCTATAAGTTGTTGGAAATGCTGCACCGGCTGTCAGTGACAAGAACGAGAACGGTAGCGTAAACATCGACGGCAAAGGAAGCAACAGCAAAAAAACGAGTGCAATAAAACCAGCAACAACAACAACAACAACAACAAAACACAGCCCTTAGAATCACATTAGCAGGAATAATAAAGAGTACAAACATGCAATAACACCAAACAAGAACAACAACAACAACAACAACAACAACAACAACAACAACAACTACAACAAGCAAAAACAATCATAAAAGAGTAACATCCACACCGCAACATTTCAACACCAGGAAAAGACAAAAAAAAGACTTAAAAAGAAAAAAGAAAAAGAAAAAGACAATAAGAATGAAAAAAAAAATATATAATGACAGGCAGATGCGGGTGAGTACGAGGTCTGGGATAAACTGTGTCATGTTAACGCCAGTAAAAAAAAGATGACTGCAACAGCTAAATCTTCCTTTCTACCCCGCATATACGCACCACGAACGCCACTACCACCACCAGTGCCACCACCACCACCATCACCACGACCACCAACACAAGAACGACCACAGCTATAACACGAGACTGACATAGGTTGGCGGCATATGGGGTTGCAAAAAAATAAGAGTGAAAGAAAGAATATATATATATATATATATATATATATATATATATATATATATATATATATATATATATATATATATATATATATATATATATATATATATATATATATATATATATATATATATATATATATATATATTAGTAATGTTGTTCTGCTTCAGCAACATATTTTGGTACCTCAGAAACTCAAAGTCACTCATAATACACGTTTTTCGAATTTTCTTTTCGTCTCTTCCATATAGGGAACTCTGCATGCTTTTTTTTGGCGTTTTTTTTTCTACATCGAAAGCTCAAAAAAAAAAAAAAACTTTTTTTTGTAATGTCATTATGTTTCTCAAAAAAAAAAAAAAAAGTGTGTTTTGCATGCGTTTTAGCGTTTCGGTACGTAAGAAGTTCAAAAGCACACAAAAGACACGTCTTTCGTAATGATCTTTTGTGTTTCCATAACAGGTGATTTCCAAGCTTTTTAGCGTATTGATACCTATCACGCTCAAAAATATTCAAAAGACTCATTTCTGATAATGTCGTTTCGTATCCTCTTATAGATGAATTTGGATGCATCTTATCCTTTTTGCACCTAATAATGTGAAAAAAAAACTCAAAATACTCCTTTTTGGTAATTAAGTTGTGTTTCTCGATATAGATTGCTGTTCATGCGTTTCAGAATCTGGTGCCTAAAAAAATAAAAAACTCTCATAACATATTTCTTGTAATATTTTTTCGTTTCCCCGTATTGAGAACTTTGCATGAATATTGGCATTTTTCTACTTGAAAAGCTCAAAAATACTGAAATAAAATGTTTTGTGATAGAGTTATACTGTTTCTCCATAAAGATTTTGTGTGTGTGTGTGTGTGTGTGTGTGTGTGTGTGTGTGTGTGTGTTAGTGTTTTTGGTACTTACGTAGCTCAAAAAAAAAAAAAAGGAAAAGAGACGTTTTTAATAATGTTGTTTTATTTTCCTATATAATGTGCTTTCGATTATTTTTATCGTTTTGGTGCCTAGCACGCACATAAACACTCAAAAGACGCGTTTCTGTAAATTTCTTTTCCTTTCCTCATATTGGGTGCTTTGCTTACATTTTGGCGTTTTGGTACCTATCAATGTGACACTCAAAATTCACGTTTTTGTTAATGTTGTTTTGTTTCGCCTAATAGAGTGTGATTTCTGCGTTTTCACGTTTTCGCACCTAAAAAGATCAAAACACACAAAATAGACGTTATATTGCTTGGTAGCTAAGGATGAACAGAGAACGATCAGTGGGGTAGAGTGAAGATAAGGTATGTTAGCACAAGGGATAGGAATATGAAACACTGCTTAAAGATTAAATACAGATATCTAAAGAACTAACACCACTACACAGAAATGAGTTACAGAAGAGCTTTAAGGTGAAACAAGGGAAACTAAATTGTTGAAGATCATTACGGATAGCGATACAGAAGATAATTCAATGAAGATGATCATGATGAGAAGAAGAATTAGTCAGACGACAAAATGAACATATTTCAAAGCGTTATATTCACCTGGTTCTGAGCAAGATGTCATGATTAATCATGAGGAAGACTTCAGGTCTAAACGGAAGTACGTGACACCTGAATCCAAGAGGCTGATGAGTGGAAAATTTTATGCCCTGTATATGAGGATGATATGAACCCATGATAAAAAGCCAGAAATGTCACGGTACAGATAGTCTTGGTCAAGTATAGACCAATCTCATGTCAAGTTAAGTAGAGTGTAATTTCCTTGTAACAAGAGCTAAGAACCACATTGTAACATAACGGCTTTTCAAACGTGTATTATGATCTAAATTATCAGAGAAAGAAAAGAAAATGACTCAACTAAAGAAAAGAAAAAAAGAAAAACATTGCACGCAACGCAGACTCTGATCATTTCATGCATAATTGCTTTAGTGTTGTGTTTTCATAAAGCGAGGAAGGAAAAGGTTAATGTTAAATTTGCAATTAGTGATATGCATAAAATATTAACAATCGTTCATCTTGTGCTAAAAAGTAAAAAATTTCTACTTAAAGTGATTGAGATGAAAATATTTGTATCTATGGATAATGGGAAGTCATTACTTATATGGGAGACTCTGATGTTGTTCAGTTGACTAGTAAATCTATTGCTGCATCTCATATTGATGTTATGTTGTGATTAAAAACCGTGATGAAAGTACACGATTTGAAATGATGTTGTTCAGTTGGCTATTAAATCCATTGCACCAGTTCATATTGATCTTATGATCTGATTAAAAACCATGATGAAAGAACATGCTTTGAAATAAGTATTGTTGTTCCCTCTACACTTTATTTGAGCGCAGAATGAAATGTTTATTCATCTAAGAGAGTAAAGATAGATGAGTTCACCTAAAGCTGATATGAGTGACTACATTACAAACTTGGGTTGCTACTTACAACTTTTAGAGAGATTCCCGCCGACACCTTTTCATGTCCGCAGGATGACCTCCCTTCCATTATTTCTTTATAAATCTAAGTGTTTTCTGACTGCATCACACTTCTAGTCATATTGAGAATACTCAGAACTGATTTTCCTGGCTTATGATATAACTGTTGTGGAAAATATGATTAATTGTTGATCTCTCCTCTTACTGGTCAAGATATTCAAAGTTATATTTTGTTTTCTCCACAAATACTCTATTTTTAAACCCGGAACTTATGAATTCTGGTAACAGGTGCCTTCCCAGTAGTTATGGATGGGTACCTTTGTCTCTACACAATGTAAAGATAACCTGCAGTTCCTGATAAAAGCATCAGCCTGCCGGAACCCGGACTGGTACGTCTGGCTGTTGACAGTGCTGGCTGTTGGGGTCACCCTGATGTTCGTGGGCGTGGGTGAGGGCCGCACCTATGGCTCCCCTGGTTCTGGCAGCATGGAGCGGGCCTTCCAAACCCACACCCTGCACCACTTCCACGGATGAGGGAACGAACATCCAGCCAAGTAACCAGTCGCGGGAGGACGCGCGATCATAAGGAGGGCATGTTGTAACCCAAGAAACAAGAAGAAATGAAACACGTAAGAAGAAAGAAGAATGTACAAGAATGTAGAAATGAAGAAGAAAATAAGAAGTAGAAACAATAACTGAGGGAAGATGATGATAAACACGAAAGCAAGTACCAAGAAGCTACCACAACCCTGATAGATAAGAGACGAGACGTGACCACCGAGGAGAACAACAAGATGCGGTGAGTCATCACAAGACTAACAGAGCCGCAGATTAGCACCAGATTACAAGAAGAGGTGGCTATCACTGAATTAGTATACGAGGGCACCAGAGGTCACCGGAAGCAGATGACGTGGACAACACAGACAGCCGGCACATCATAGGAATCGCCACCTCTTTCTTCCTGATTAGAAGATGCGATTACCAAAGTTAATGGAGAATGAACCTTATTGAATGTTAAGGGAAAATAAACTGTATGATCGAAGAATATATAGTTACTTGAAAGTGAACCTTACGGAAAGTATAGGAAAATTAGACATATGATCAAAGTATGAAAAAAATAAAAAAAGTTACTAGAAAATTAACCTTATTCAAAGTTATGGGAAAATATGATCGAAGTATTGGAAAATAAATCTTGTAAAAACGGAAGCTTTGTTGGGGCAAAAGGTCGCTCTAACATCACATGTATATTAAGAGATGTAGGAGATGGAAATAGACAGAAGCACACAGAGAGACAAGGTAGACAGAGCTGTCAAGCCAGAGAGGGTCAAGATGGGCTAGCCGCCTGTCACAGTACCAGTAAGTAGCGCCAGACAGTTGTAATGCAGTCAGAGTAAAATGTTGGTGTTATTCATTGACAGAGAAGGATTGGGTACGTGTAGGATGTGTTCGTCATTGAATATTAGTTGCAATGTTTGTGTAGGATGTGATTTATCATTGAGTATTGAATATGTGAAGTGATTTGAATCAGTGAAGTGTTCCAGATATTTGATGGAATTTATTTTGAAGAGATATGAAACAATTTTCGTTGTTTTTCGTTGTTGTCGGAAGTCGTATATGATCGTCTGAGTGTAAATATATATAAATAATACAAATTAAGTAAAAATCACAAAAAAAATCAAAGCGTTCCTTTGAACCCACAAAAGCCACCCTTATAAATTAGGGACGCAACAAGATCGTGCAAAGTAGAAGCACGACAATGAAGACAAGGGCAAAAAAGTTCTCTGTGTCAGTATCAGGAAAAATGGTAAAATTTTGCTATTTTGGGGCAAAAATTATTCTAAAAGCCACAAAAAAAAATTTGACATGAATAATGGACATTTTCTGTTGTTTTCCAATAAAAAGAGTTGGAAAATAAAACTTGCTTGTCAAAGACGAAAATCGTGTTAGATAGTGAATCAGTATCGTTTACATCGTGTTACCTAACAGTTTTTCATACTTGTTTCTTTTATTTATTTTTTTCTCTCTCATATATATATATATATATATATATATATATATATATATATATATATATATATATATATATATATATATATATATATATATATATATATATATATATATATATATATATATATATATATATATATATATATATTTTGGCATGCATAATTCTTAGCTACTGGTGGGTTTCCCTTAACTTATTTATTTCATCAGTGAGCTCTGTGTGTGTGTGTGGGGGGGGGGGGGGCTCTAGGTCAAGCGTTTGTAGAGTGTATGGAGAAGGAGGAGGAGGAGGAGGAGGAGGAGGAGGAGGAGGAGGAGGAGGAGGAGGACGAATACAAAGGAAAGCCAAACAGCAACAGACCTCTTAGTCCTTGCAAGGCTGTCTGGTAACTACTTCTAACTAGCTACAGGGAAGAGAGACAGGACAGCATAGCAGAAGGCTCCTTCCCACCCATCACTCCCTCCAGCTTGTGCTGGCATGGAAATAGTTGGGAAAAAGTACCATGCAGTATGGAAAAACTGACATGGAATTTTCATAGGAAAGAATGAAAGGAGGTTCTCCTATTTACCCTACGGTGAACTCTATACGCCTATCTGAAAGTAAATACAATTTATTATAAAATTTGTCTGTAAAATAAGAGTTTATTAGTGAATTTAGTAATTACTCGGACAAGAAGAGAGTTTGTTGGGGATTTGCTTTTAGATATTTGTCTATTTTATTTTTTAATGATTCAATAGAACTGCTGTTTACAATTTCTGCAGAAAATTTATTCCATATATTTACTATACGATTAAAGAAAAAAATGTTTGACCTCGTGGGATTTAAAACGTTTGGGTATAATCTTGAATCCATTATTTCTTGTTAGGTTAGAATGATCAATAGTAAAATATTTAATTGCATCAATGTTACTATATCCTTTAAAGATTCTGAACACTTCAATTAGGTCTCCTATTATCCTGCGCTTTATTAAACTAAATAGTTTTAGTTCTTCCAGTCGTTCCTCATACGCCTTATTACGCAATCTTGGAATCATCTTTGTGATTCTGCGCTGTATCTTCTCTAGTTTTTTAATGTCTTTTTTTTGTAATATGGTGACCAAAACTGTACACAGTATTCTATATGAGGGCGCACCAGTGAGTTATATAAGGCAAGTATAAACATTTCTGATTTAAATTCAAAGGTTCTTCTAATGAATCCTACTAATTTATTTGCCGTCTTTACTGTTTTTATGCAGTATTGACTCGGCTTTAGGTCGTTTGACACAACGACACCAAGATCTTTTTTTTTATCAGGGCTTGACAGTGGCATGTTTTTCTTTACATGAATAGGAGGAGAGGGAAAAGAGGAGAAGGAGGAGGAGAAGGACGAGGAGGAGGAGGAGGAGGAGTAAGAATGACGAGTGAGGACGAGGAGTGAGGAAAATGAAGAAAAGAGGGAGCAGAAGGACACCAAGAACAAAGAAAAAACAAGAAGCGAGACACACACACACACACACACACACACACACACACACACACACACACACACACACATAAAAATAAATAAAAAAATAAAAAAATTTGTGGATTACTATTAACGAGAGAGAGAGAGAGAGAGAGAGAGAGAGAGAGAGAGAGAGAGAGAGAGAGAGAGAGAGAGAGAGAGAGAGAGAGAGAGAGAGTAGTGGGGGTAAGTGATGGTGGTGGTGAGTGGGATGAAGGGTTGATGCTGTGTTTCTCTATATACTTTTTCTTTTCTTTTCCTTCTTCGTCTTTTTCTTATTCCTGTAATTTTGTAGTGAGCAACAGATGGTGCTGCGACACATCTCATGAAATGCTTCTTCCACTCAGAATATTTAACCAAAGCATGTTACACTAAACAAAGAAAACACTACATGCATATATACAAAATAAAACATTGAGGCTAATCAGTGTTGTTCAAAATAATGACCATCCTGTGTCCTCAGGTCACAATGATCCAGCTCCTGCTCTTCTTGCTTCCTCACTGATGCACGTAAGGGTCACGGCTCGTTTTCTTCCCTTGGATGTGTAAACGCGGAACTGAACTTACACAGTGACACGAGAATGTCGCAGTGTAAGTCATTTTAGCTGACCCCAAAACTAAACGTCAGTTACGTTGTGTGAATTGTTAACTGTGGCGAGGTTTTCCAAGGCTCTAAATGGCTGTCAGACCGTGGATATCAGAGATATCAGAGATAACTGACTGAGGGAAATTAATATTTAGACAATTAAATATACTGAATCATATAAATGTATTATATCTATTGTTTTGAAGTGAGTGTTCATGATTGCAGTGTTGGTTTGGCAAAAATTAAATATCATTAGTGGAAAGAGGAGCATCTCTGTTGCCGATGAAAAATAATCTTAATTCTTTACCTTCTTTCATTCTTGTCTCTGATTGGCTAAAGTCCTTATCACATTCTAGAACCAAGGTCTTTCATTGGCCCATCTGGTGGATGCCAAAGTGCTTTAGCTCCAAGCTGCTGAGTGGCTGCAGAAGCGACCGCTGAGGTATACTAACAGTCCCATCAGGTTTTCAGTAAGACTGGCCAATGCCTGGATTTTCTACAGAAGATTTTGGCGCACCGCTGAACAATACAAGATTCAACAAGAAGAACAAGAAACAACAATCAATGGACGCTCACGAGACCCTCGGTGAGAAGAACACGGAGAAAATGAAACAGACCAAGCACCACAGCAAGAGGAGGAGCTTGGAAAACCTCCAAGACTGCACCGGTCATAAGAAAACAAACACTGAAGGGGTTATGGAACCCAAAAAGCAGAGGAATAATTTAAAAACCAAGACGCGGATGAGGATGGAATATTTGTATCCGATTATAGACCCCAACAAGAAGAGGAAGAAGCAGGACATGGAGGGCGATGAAAACCAGAACAAGAAGACCAAGAAAGACACGGAGGACCACGAGAAGCAGTACAAGAACACGAAGGACACAGACGACCACGAAAAACAGGACAGGAAGACGAAGAGGGGCACGGAGGACCACAAGAACCAAGACAAGAAGAGGAAGAAGGACACGAAGGATCACGAGAAGCAGGAAGAGAAAAGCAAGGACAAGGAAGATCACGAGAACCAACACAAAAACACCAAGGGAGAAGGCAGGAAAAACCGAAGGAAAGGGTGGAACATGGAGTGCTGTAAACGGATTAAGGACTGCATCAAGAAATGGAACAAGAAGGATAATGAAGACTACGAGGAACAGGCCAAAAAGAGCAGCACGGAGAAACGTGAGAGCCAGGCCAAGAAGAGGAAAGCTAAGAGTATTGAAGACCATGATAGCCAGGCCAAGAAGAGAAAGGGGCAGGGCAAAGAGGACCATGACACCGAGGTCACGAAGAAATTGCACGACAAGGAGGAACATGACAGTCAGGCCAAGAAAAGAAAGAGGCAGGACAAGGAGGAAGATGACACCCAGGCCAAGAAAGTGAAGAGGCAGGACAAGAAGAAACATGACACACAGGCCAAGAAAAGGAAGAGGCAGGACAAGGAGGAACATGAAACCCAGGCGAAAAAGGGGAAGGGAGAAGAGAAAGAGCCAAAGAAGAGGAGGCCGCTGGAGAATTATAAGCGTATCCTTGATCACCTCAGGAAGAGGGGAGGGCGGGACAGCAGCAACGTGCTGAAGCTGAAGGTGGAGGCCGAAAGAGTCAAAAAGAAGAGGAGTGTGAGCGAGTACTGCCGTGTTCATCTTGAGGAAGGACACATGACGGATGCGACCGTGCGCGGCCATCCATGTCTTGTCTTTTTTGACACCGGCGCCTCAGCCAGCATCATGTTCCTGTCACTGGCTAAGAGAGCGGGCCTCCTCACGGGCCGCGAGAAGACAGAAAAAATACTCTTCTCTACCTGGAATGGCATCCTGTTGCTGGACGTGATCATGCTCGACGAGGTACTGTTGGTGCTGAAGGACGGCCTTGCGGTCAATACGCCCATGTTGGTGTTTCCAAAGGAGGCGGAGATCACCTCTCGCAACGACGTGATAGTGCTGTCCATGAGCCGCCTGCAGGAGGCTGAGATGCGGCAGGACTTCCATCACGACGGTAGCAGCACCCTGTTCCTGCGTCACCCGGAACGTCTGCGGCGGAGACCTCAGCCAGGGCGCGAAGGGAAAGTGTTCGCGTTTGCCGCACAAGCACAAGGCGTCGAGGAGCCGCTGATGGTGCTGCTGGACACATGCTCTACTATACCATTCTCTATCACCAAGATCGGCCGGTACAACGTGCGGTGCAGGACAGGAAGCGAGACTGCGCTGCCGACACGAGTCATTCTGCAGTTTGGCAGCGGCACACTCACAGTGCAGATGAACACCAACCAGGGGGTTAGCGACTTCGACTTTGTGTTTGGACGACCGCTGCTCTGTAAATTACGAGCAGTAATAGATTATGTTGATTCGACCATGACGTTGAAGCTCAACAGAAAACAATTCTGCCTCGACATCTTCCCTCACTGAGCGAGCCGCCCTCCCGCGTCCCCTCTCCCCCCTTTTTTTTTTTTTTTTTTACTTATTTTATTTTATTTATTTTTTTTTTATGTATCATGGAGATCAGCAGAAGGAAAAAAAATATTAAAAAGCCTGCACAAATGTAGCTCACAAAAAGAAAATAGGAGTAGTGACCTGGGTACAGAATTAATGCGGATTAAGGACATTAGACAAAGTGTTCCGGATTAAGGATGTTAAATGAAGAAAATAGTCTGGATTAAGGATAGTGGATTAAGAAAATATTATTATTATTATTATTATTATTGTGAAGAAATTCACAATAATAATAGTACATTAACGGAAAAGTCTGGATTAAGGATAATGGATTAGGAAAATAGATAAAATTAAGGATAGTGGATTAGAACAAAACTCTGAATTAAAGATACTGGATTAGAAAAATAGTCGGAATGAAGGCTAGTGGACTAAGAAAATAGTATCGATTAAGGATACTGAATTAAGAAAACGGCCTAAATTAAAGATAGTAGATTAAGAAAATACTCTGGATTAAGAGTAGAGGATTAAAAATACTCCAGATTAACGAAAGAGGATTAAAAACAGCCTGGATTAACGATAATGGATTAAGAAAGTAGTCTCCATTAACACTTAAACTGCGGACAAAAAATAAACATCATGCACAGCGAAAATCTAAATGCAGAAGTAAATAATGAATGAGGAGATTGTGATGTGAAATACTACAGCACATGGAAGTGGTACAGAAAATATTAGGGCAACACAAGGAACTCAAAAAGCGCGCCAAAATTTCACTTGTCGGGTAGAATGATGACGACAGGAGAAAGCTCTCGCTCACTCTCGCTCTGGCTCCGGCTGTCGCTCTCTCTTCTCCTCTCTCCTTTCCGTTCCTTTCTCTTCTCTCATCTCTCCTCTCCTCTCCTCTCTTCTCTCCTCTCCTGTCCTCTCCTCTCTCCTCTTCTCTCCTCTCCTCCCTCCTCTCCTCTCATCTCCTTTCTCCTCTCCTCTCCTCTCCTCTCCTCTCCTTTACTCTCTCCTCTTCTCTCCTCTCCACTTTTCTCTCCTCTCCTCTCCTCTCTTCTCTCCTCTCCTCTCCTCTCCTCTCCTCTCTCCTCTCCTTTCTCCTCTCTTCTCCTCTCCTCTCCCTTCTTCTCTCCTCTCCTCTCCTCTCCTCTCCTCTCTCCTCTCCTTTCTCCTCTCCTCTTTCCTCTTTTCTCCTCTCCTCTCTCTTTTTTTCTCCTCTCCTCTCCCCTCTTCTCTCCTTTCCTCTCCTCTTTTCTCTCCTCTTCTTTTTTCTTTCATTTCTTCTCTTATCTTTTCTCTTCTCTTCTTCTCTCTCCTTTCCTCTTCTCTCTCCTCTCCTATCTCCTCTCCTCTTTTCTCCCTTTTCTTTTATCTTATCTCCTGTTTTCTCTCTCTTCTCTTCTCTTCTCTTCTCTTTTCTTCTCTCCTCTCCTCTCCTCTCCTCTTCTCTTTTCTTCTTTCCTCTTCTCTTCTCTTCTCTCCTCATAACCTCTCTTAACTTTTCTCCTCTTCACTCCTCTTATCTTCTCTTCCCCTTCCTTGCCTTCATATTAAATGACATTTTCTCTCTCTTCTCTTCTCTTCTCTCCCCTTCTCTCATCTCCTCTCTTCTCCTGTCCTCTCCTCCCCTCTCCTCTCCTTTCTCCTCTCTTCTCCTCTCCTCTCTTCTCCTCTCCTCTCCTCTCTTCTCCTCTCTCCTCTCCTTTTCTCTTCCTCTCTCCTTTCCTCTCCCCTCTCCTCTTTTCGACTCTCCATTTTCCTCTACCCTCTCCTCTCCTTTCCTCTCCTCTCTTCTCTTCTCTCCTCCTCTTTCCTCTCATCTCTCCACTTTTTTTCTACTGTTTTCTCTCCTCTCCTCTCTTCTCTTCTCCTCTCTTCTTTCCTATCCTCTCCTTTAATCGAATCTCTCATCTCCTCTCTTCTTTTCTCTCTCTCCTTTTCTCTTCTCTTCTCTTCTCTTCTCTCCTCTCCTCTCCTCTTCTCTTCTCTTCTCTTCTCTTCTCTTCTCTTCTCTTCACTTCTCTCCTCTCCTCTCCTTTACTCTCATCTTCTCTCCTCTTTTTTGTCCTCTTTTCTCTGTCTTCTCTAGAATCCTCTCCTCTCCTCTCCTCTCCTCTCCTCTCCTCTCCTTTCTTCTCCCGTTCTCTTCTCTTCTCTCCTCTCATCTACTCTCTTCTACTATAGTTAGTGCTTTCTCTTTTTCTTGTCTTCTTTTCTGTTTGATTCCGAGAGAGAGAGAGAGAGAGAGAGAGAGAGAGAGAGAGAGAGAGAGAGAGAGAGAGAGAGAGAGAGAGAGAGAGAGAGAGAGAGAGAGAGAGGAGAGAGAGAGAGAGAGAAGAGAGAGAGAGAGAGAGAGAGAGAGAGAGAGAGAGAGAGAGAGAGAGAGAGAGAGAGAGAGAGAGAGAGAGAGAGAGAGAGAGAGAGAGAGAGAGAGAGAGAGAGAGAGAGAGAGAGAGAGGAGAGAGAGAGAGAGGAGAGAGAGAGAGAGAGAGAGAGAGAGAGAGAGAGAGGAGAGAGAGAGAGAGAGGAGAGAGAGAGAGAGAGAGAGAGAGAGAGAGAGAGAGAGAGAGAGAGAGAGAGAGAGAGAGAGAGAGAGAGAGAGAGAGAGAGAGAGAGAGAGAGGAGAGAGAGAGAGAGAGAGAGAGAGAGAGAGAGAGAGAGAGAGAGAGAGAGAGAGAGAGAGAGAGAGAGAGAGAGAGAGAGAGAGAGAGAGAGAGAGAGAGAGAGAGAGAGAGAGAGAGAGAGGAGAGAGAGAGAGAGAGAGAGAGATTTGGAGAGAGAGACAGAGAGAGAGAGAGAGAGAGAGAGAGAGAGAGAGAGAGAGAGAGAGAGCGAGAGAGAGCCCTCTCCTGCCCAGAGCCATCATTCTCCGGCAAGTCAAATCTTGGCGTGCTTTTTGGAGTTTGTTAAGTTTGCTGTAATACATAATGTACCACTTTCATGTGCTGTAACATTTCACATCACCGTCTTGTCATTCATTACACTGTATACCTTTGTATTTAGATTTTCGCCTTGTATTATGATGTCTCTTTCTGTCCCCAATTTAAGGATTAAAGATAGTGGATTAAGAAAGTAGTCTGGATTAAGAATAAAGGATGGATAAAAGAAATAGTCAGTATTAGGGATATCAAATTACGGAAATAGTATGGATTAAGGATTAGTAGATTATGAAAAGTCTACATTTAAATAAATTAAATAAATTGTCTTCATTAAGGATGATTTAGGAAATATTCTGGATCAAGGACACTGGACTAAAAAAATAATCTGGATTAAAGATACTGGATGAAATAATTGACTAGATTAAGGACTGCAGATTAAGAAAATAGCCTGAATTAAGGACAGTAGATTGAGAAGGCATTGTTGATTAAGGACAGTGAATTAAGGACATTCCTTGGATGAAGGTCATTACGTTAAGAAAAGAGCTTACACTAAGAATTATATACAAAACAGTATTCAGGGACGAGGGACTGAAATGTTCCTTAAAGGAGCAAAGGCAGTGCTTATATATAGATATTTAATTATTATACTATTATTTCTTATGAGAGTCTGAATCTAGGGTCCACATTCTTGTCTGCTGTGTGCTGGTGACCTGTTCATTAAATATTAACCTTGATATAAAATAACATATAAGGAGCAAGCTTTTAATACTGCCACATAACTTGCCTAGAAATATTCTCCGTTGATCATTTATTTCAATTCAGCAATAGCTATGATATACTTTTTTTTTCAAAACTTCTTTGGTCACTGACACAAATTTTGCAGATAAAACCAACAGACCTAAAAACATTTTTAATTAATTTTGAACACTTCAACAAGGCATTGTGCATTGCATAAGACTGAATGAATCACTGTTCAAGTAACAAAATATTGTGTTTGTCATTCCTATAAGTTGTTGGAAATGCTGCACCGGCTGTCAGTGACAAGAACGAGAACGGTAGCGTAAACATCGACGGCAAAGGAAGCAACAGCAAAAAACGAGTGCAATAAAACCAGCAACAACAACAACAACAACAACAAAACACAACCCTTACAATCACATTAGCAGGAATAATAAAGAGTACAAACATGCAATAACACCAAACAAGAACAACAACAACTACAACAACAACAACAACAACAACAACTACTACAACAAGCAAAAACAATCATAAAAGAGTAACATCCACACCGCAGCATTTCAACACCAGGAAAAGACAAAAAAAAGACTGTTAAAAAGAAAAAAGAAAAAGAAAAAGACAATAAGAATGAAAAAAATATATATATAATGACAGGCAGATGCGGGTGAGTATAAGGTCTGGGATAAACTGTGTCATGTTAACGCCAGTAAAAAAAAGATGGCTGCGACGGCTAAATCTTCCTTTCTACCCCGCATATACGCACCACGAACGCCACTACCACCACCAGTGCCACCACCACCACCATCACCACGACCACCAACACAAGAACGACCACAGCTATAACACGAGACTGACATAGGTTGGCGGCATATGGGGTTGCAAAAAAAAAAAAGAATGAAAGAAAGAATATATATATATATATATATATATATATATATATATATATATATATATATATATATATATATATATATATATATACGAGGTGTGTCATTAAAGTTCCAGGACTGGTGTCCTAAAAGATGAATTTCAAACCCAAGCCACAAACCACCATATTTCCCCTTCAAAGTAATCCTTCTGGAGTATACAACTGCGCTCCCAACCCTCTACAGTCACTAATCTTTTTCTTACGTGCTTTTAAAATCATGTCCTCTGTTGCAGGTCGTTTAACAATGAGCGCTGAACAGCGAACAAACTTGAAGTTTTTGGTGCAGTTGGGGGAAAACGCCGTCAGAAGCACTGGGTATGCTGCAAAAAGTGTACGGGGATGAGACAATGTCACGCTCACGTGTTTTTGAGTGGTGCAAGAGGTTCAAAGAGGGCCGGGAGGACGTGGAAGATGACCCCAGGAGTGGAAGACCCTCAACGAGCAGGAATGAGGCCAATGTTGAGCGTGTCAAGCAGATGGTGCGTGACGATCGTCGGTTGACTGTTCGAAAGATCGCAGATGAGCTTGGCATGAACCACAACAGCGTGTGGAAGATTATCACTGAAGATCTGGGCATGCGGAAAGTCTGTGCGAAGATGGTGCCGAGACTCCTGAACGATGACCAGAAGGGACGACGCATGCAGGTGTGTCAGGACATCCTCGAGCGTCTGGAAACTGAACCAGACTTGCTCAGGAGAGTCATCACCGGCGATGAGTCCTGGGTATTTGAGTACGACCCGGAGACCAAACGCCAGAGCCTTCAATGGAAGAGTCCGGCGTCGCCACGGCCGAAGAAAGCAAGGCAGTCCAGGTCCAGCTTCAAGGTCATGTTGATCGCTTTCTTCGATGTGAGGGGCATCGTCCACTGCGAGTTCTTGCCACAGGGCCAGACAGTCAACCAACATGTGTACAAAGAAGTACTGCGGCGTCTGCTTCGTGCAGTGCGCGAGAAGAGGCGGGAGTTGTGGCAGGGCAACTCGTGGCTGCTTCACCACGACAATGCGCCTGCTCACAATGCCCTGAGCATCAGAGAGTTCTTGGCCAAGAAGAACATCGCCGTGCTGGAGCAACCGCCCTACTCACCTGACCTCGCTCCGTGCGACTTCTTCCTCTTCCCCAAGCTCAAGGAGGTCATGAAGGGGACCCGTTTTGATGATGCGGACGACATCAAAAAGGCCGTGACGACGGAGCTGAGGAGCATCCCGCAAGAATCCTTCCAGCAGTGCATGCAAGCCTGGCAGAGAAGGATGGACAAGTGCATGCGGTGCCAGGGGGATTACTTCGAAGGAGATAACCTATAGTTTGTAGCCTGGATGTGAAATAAAACTTGTGTGGCACCAGTCCTGGAACTTTAATGACACACCTATATATATATATATATATATATATATATATATATATATATATATATATATATATATATATATATATATATATTAGTAATGTTGTTCTGCTTCAGCAATATATTTTGGTACCTCAGAAACTCAAAATCACTCATAATACACGTTTCTCGAATTCTCTTTTCGTTTCTTCCATATAGGGAACTCTGCATGCTTTTTTTCGCGTTTTTTTTTCTACATCGAAAGCTCAAAAAAAATAAATAAATACTTTTTTTTTTGTAATGTCATTATGTTTCTCAAAAAAAAAAAAGTGTGTTTTGCATGCGTTTTAGCGTTTCGGTACGTAAGAAGTTCAAAAGCACACAAAAGACACGTCTTTCGTAATGTTCTTTTGTGTTTCCATAACAGATGATTTTCAAGTTTTTTAGCGTATTGATACCTATCACGCTCAAAAATATTCAAAAGACTCATTTCTGATAATGTCGTTTCGTATCCTCTTATAGATGAATTTGGATGCATCTTATCCTTTTTGCACCTAATAATGTGAAAAAAAAACTCAAAATACTCCTTTTTGTTAATTAAGTTGTGTTTCTCGATATAGATTGCAGTTCATGCGTTTCAGAATCTGGTGCCTAAAAAAATAAAAAACTCTCATAACATATTTCTTGTAATATCTTTTCGTTTCTCCGTATTGAGAACTTTGCATGAATATTGGCATTTTTCTACTTGAAAAGCTCAAAAATACTGAAATAAAATGTTTTGTGATAGAGTTATACTGTTTCTCCATAAAGATTTTGTGTGTGTGTGTGTGTGTGTGTATGTGTGTGTGTGTGTGTGTGTGTGTGTGTGTGTGTGTGTGTGTGTGTTAGTGTTTTGGTACTTACGTAGCTCCAAAAAAAAATAGAAAAAGAGACGTTTTTAATAATGTTGTTTTATTTTCCTATATAGTGTGCTTTCGATGATTTTTATCGTTTTGGTGCCCAGCACGCTCATAAACACTCAAAAGACGCGTTTCTGTAAATTTATTTTCCTTTCCTCATATTGGGTGCTTTGCTTGCATTTTGGCGTTTTAGTACCTATCAATGTGATACTCAAAATTCACGTTTTTGTTAATGTTGTTTTGTTTCGCCTAATAGAGGCGAAACAAAACATTCATTTTGGCGTTTTTGTACGTAACAATTTCAAAAGCACTCAAAATATTTGTTCTTGGTATTGTTATTGTTATTATTATTGTTATTATATTATTCTTTTTCTCGATAAAGGGTATTTTGCATGCGTTTTAGCGTTTTGATACGTAAATAGTTCAAAACACTGAAAAGTGACTTTTTTTTGCTTTTCTGTTCTTGTTGTTGTTTTTCTATATAGGGTGCTTCTTTTTTTTCCGTTTTGGTGCCTAGCAGGCTCATAAACACCGAAAAGATACGTTTATGGAAATATCGTTTCCTTTCCTCATTTTGGGTGTTTTGCATGCATTTGGGCGTTTTGGTACCTAACAATGTGAAATACACTCAAAATACTCTTTTTTTTTTTACGTTGCTTTTGTATTTCCATACAGAGTGCTATCCATGCCTTTTAGCGTTTTAATATGTAAGAAGCTCAAAAACGCTCTTAATACATGTTTCTCTTAACGTCTTTTTGTTTCCCCATATAGAGTACTTAAGATGCAACTTGACGTTTTTTTTTTTTTTTTTTTTCTGAATAGCAAGCTCAAAAACACTATTTTTTTTTATGTTATTATTATTTTGGCATCTATTTTTCTTTTATCGTTTAGGGAAGTAAAGAGCTCATTAACATTAAAAAAAGACGTTTTTTTTGGTAATGTTATGTTGTTTTCCCATATATAGTAATTTCCATTTCCGTTTATAAACACTCAAAATACACGTTTCTGAAAATCTCGCTTCCTTTCCCCATATAGGGTGCTTTGAATGCATTTTGGCGTGTTTCTTATTATCAATGTGAAACATTGAACAATTGAAACAATAATTTGAAACACACTTAAAATACACGTTTTTTTGTTCATTTTTATTCGGTTTCTTCATATACAGTGGTATTATGCGTTTTTGCATAATCAAAAATACTCATAATACACGTTCCTCTTAATGTCCTTTTCGATTCTCCATATAGTGTACTTTCCATGTATTTTGGCGCTTTTGTACGTAGACCTTGATCAAGACCACTGAATATACAGGTAAAGCTTTTATTTTTCTCAATAAAGAAATTTTTGCCTGCGGTTTAGGTTTTTGACACGTAATAACCTAAAAAAAAAAACACTAAAAAAAAAAATTCGTTTTTCTTTCGTATTTTTTTCCCCTTATTGGGAGATTTCCAAGCTTTGTAGCGATTTGGTGCCTAACACGCTCATAAACACTGACAAGCCACGTTTTTTTTTAAATAACTTTTCTTTTCATAATATAGGATGTTTTGCATGGATTTTGGCGCTTTCGCTAACTGCGATTCGTGCGTTTTAGAGTTCTGGTATATAAAAATATCATAAACACTCCTAATACCCGTATCTCGTAATGTTCTTTCACTTCCCTATATAGGGTACTTTCCATGCATTTTCGCGATTTTGTACGTAACAAGTTAAAAACACTGAAAATACTTGTTTTTGGTCTTTCTCAATACAGGTTGTTTTGTATGCGTTTTAGCGTTTTGGTACGTAAGTAGTTAAAAAATACTCAACAGACACGTATTTGTTAATATTGTTTTCTTTCCTCATATAGGAAGCTTTCAGTTTTTTTTTTTTTTCTTTTGTGTGTGTTTTGGTACCTTATACGCAGATAAACACTGAAAAGTCACGTTTCTGGAAATCTCGTTTCCTTTTCTCCATATAGGGTGTTCTTACCTAATAACGTAAAATACATACATTTTCGTAAAAAACTTTCGTTTCCTCTTACTAGTTACTTTGCATGTATTTTTCTGTTTTTTTTTTTTTTAACGTTATGTCAAAAATTCTCAAAATACATGTTTTTCGGTCATGTTTTTTTTCTCTTTTCCTTCATAAAGGGTGTTTTTCATGCGTTCTAGCGTTTCGGTCCGTAAAAAGATGAAAAAAAAATTCAAAATACACTTTTTTTCGGTAAAGTTGTTTTCTACTCTAATATCAGGTGCTTTTCATGTTTTTTTTTAGTGTTTTGATGCCTCATAAACACTCAAAAGACAGGTTTCTGTTATTTTCGTTTTTTTTTCCCATATATTATGCAAAAATGCATTGCATACATTTTTGTGTCATAGTACTTAAAATGTGAAATATACTGTCTTGTTTCTTCATATATAGTAATATTCATGCATTTTAGCGTTTCAGTACCTAAGAAGCTCAATCACACTCATAATAAATATTTTTCGTAATAATTTTTCGGTTCCCCCTATACTGTAGTTTCCATGCAGTATGGCTTTTTTTTTTTGTACGCAACAATCTCAAAACACTCAAAATAGTTGTTTTTGTTAATGTTATTCTTTATCTCTATACAGGGTGTTTTGTATGCCTTTTTATCATTTTGATAAGTAAGTATCTCAAAACACTCAAAAAGACACGATTTTGGTTATCTTTTGTTGTTTCCCCATATATATGGTGCTTTCTTTCCATGCTTTTTATCGTTTTAATGTCTAACATGCTCATAAACACTGAAAAGACATGTTTCTGGATTTATCGTTTCTTTTCTTCATATATTGTGCTTTGCATGCATTTTGGTGTTAAGATACTTAACAAAGGTGAAATACACTAAAAATACGCCTTTATATTAGTGATTTTTTTCTCTCCATTTTGATTGCTATTCATGTGTTTTAGCGTGTTGGTACCAAGGAAGCTCAAAAACACTTAATACACGTTTCTTGAAATGTTTTTTCCTGTCCCCGGATAGGGTACTTTGCATGCATTTGTGTGTTTTTCTACGTAACAAGCTAAAAAATTTCTCAAAATATTTATTTATTTATTTTTTTTTTGTAATGTTATTCTGTTTCTCCATGAAGAAAGTTTTGCATGCGTTTGAGTTTTTTTGGTACGTAAAACAATCAATAACACTCAGAACACGTTTTTGGTAATGTTTTCTATCATACTATTGTGTTTTCCATGCTTGTTAAGGTTTTGTTCCTAGCACACACAAAAACAGTCAAAAGACACGTTTCTGGAAATCTCGTTTCCGTTCCCCATATAGGGTGCTTTGCATGCATTTTAGTATTTTGGTAGCTAACAATGGGAAATAGAATAAAATACAAATTTTTACTCATACTGTTTTGTTTCTCCATATAGAACGCTATTCATGCGTTTTATTTTTTTACCTAAGCTGAAAACAGTAGTAATACACGTTCCTCGTAATTTCATTTTGCTTTCCCATATAGGGTACTTTCCATGCATTTTAGCCTTTTTGTATAATAATAAGCTCAAATTTTTTTTGTAATGTTCTTCTCTTTCTCTAAAAAGTGTGCATGCTTTTTAGTGTTTTGGTACATAGTAAGCTCAAACCGCGACGGTTCATGGGCCTACTCCACATGAACAAGGAACTGTGTAACTTTGAAGAAGTGTCGCGGCTTACCCTAACCTGCAGGCTTGCCCGGGGACTAGTAGGAGATTCCCTGTAACCAGTTGGGGGCAATAAGCAGCAGGAAAGGACTAATTAACAGTTCCGAAGAGCCAGGATAGGCCTAGCAAGCCACTGGTGTTACAGTTTTTGCTCAAGAAACGCAGAACGTGCCTCGGAATCGGACTGACCAAAGGCTAACGAACCGGAATGGAACTGGACATGAAAATAGGAAACAAAAGACAATAAAGATTGCAACGATAAACTTGGCAACATTCAAGGATAAAGAAGAGGAAATAATAGAGATGATGAAGGAAAGAAAGCTGGAAATCGTTGGATTATGTGAAACTAGAATCAAAGGGAAAGGAGAAAAAACATTACATGAAAATTATAAGATCATATATAGTGGTAATGAGGATGGAAGACATGGGGTTGCTATAATGATGTCACCACTGATGGCAGAAAGGATGGACAGTATGGACTGCAGAAATGAGAGAGTGATGGGTATAACGTTAACTATAGAACAGACAAAAATTAGCATTATCCAAACATATGCTCCACAACAGGGCAGAAGTCTGAGGGAGAAAGAGCAGTTTTATGAAACTCTACAGGAAATGACAGAAACAATAAGACATCACGAGAATGTCATTGTCATGGGAGACATGAATGGACATGTCGGACAGAATAGAGATGGAGTAGAGCACGTCATCGGAGAGTTTAGCATTGGCGAAAGGAACCAGGAGGGAGAAAGAATAATAGATTATTGTGTGATGAATAATATGTCCATTATGAATACTTATTATAAACATCAGGAGAGCCATAAATGGACATGGTATCGGTGGAATGCAGCACAACAAGGATATACTGAGAGGTCAATGATTGACCTGTTTCTCACCAACAAGAAAAACATATTTAAAGATGTTAGGACCATACCATCTGTGTCCTTAGACTCTGACCACAGGTTGGTGGTGGCTAAATTAAAAATTGTAAAACCAAAGGAAAAAGTCAAGAAAAAGCAAAAGAGATTCAAACTGGAAAACCTCAAGGACGAAGAGAAGAAGCAAGCACTACGGCAACTGGTAACATTACGAAAACCAACCGAACTGGAATTGGAAGAAATGAACGTAGAAGAACAATGGAATAAATTCAAGAACACTGTGTATGGGGCAGCTGAGGAGACAGTTGGTATTAAAATCAAATATGGAACCAAAAAGAAAAGTACTGCATGGTGGACTTATGATGTTAAGGAAGCAGTCAAAGAAAAAACAAGATCTTTCAGAAAATGGATGAAAACAAGAAACATTGAAGATAGAGAAGATTACGTAAATAAACGAAACAGTGCAGAAGCAACCAAAAGAGCAGCCAAGGAGGACATGTGGATCAAGATTGGTCAAGATCTAGAGAGAGACGTAGAAGGAACAAGAAAATTATTGTATAGCATGGCTAAGAACTATAGGAAAGGAAATAACGAATCAACATATGCAATAATGAACAAAACAGGAGAATTACTAACAAAACCACAGGAGATTGAAGAAAGATGGAGAGAATACTTCCAAGAACTTCTAAATGTGGAGGATGTGGAAGTGGATGAAGAGCGGAATCTAGATATACAGGAAGAACAAGGAGAGAACCCAAATGAGATCAGTATAGAGGAAGTGAAGGAGGCACTAAAGAAGATGAGAAGCGGCAAAGCCCCGGGGGACGACGAGCTCCCTATAGAGCTATTTAAAGCTGCTGGGGAAGAATGTGTAGAGTGGATGAGGTACATTTTCAGTAATGCGTGGAAAGAGGAGAAAGTGCCCCATGACTGGCACAAAGCAATAGTATGTCCAATATATAAGAAAGGCAGTAAAACAAATTGTGCAAATTATAGAGGTATATCCCTGTTATCTCATGTTGGAAAATTGTATGAAAGAATAGTTGAGAAAAGATTAAGAACCTGTGTCGAGGAGAAACTAGGAATATGGCAGTATGGTTTCAGGCCCAATAGGAGCACGACAGATCTAGTGTTCACTTTAAAGATGATAATGGAGAAGAGTTGGGAGTGGAGCATTGATAAATATGTGGCTTTTATAGATCTGGAAAAAGCCTTTGATAGAATTAGAAGAGATTGCTTGTGGAGAGTCTTACAACATCAAGACTACGGCATAAACTCTAAACTGATACGAGTAATTAAGAGTATATATAAGAACACGGAGAGCAGAGTCAAGAACAGAGAGCTGGAGAGTGAATGGTTTAGCATTAAGACAGGAGTGAGACAAGGGGGAGTGCTCTCTCCTTTGCTATTCATTATATACATGGACAGATGCCTGAAGGAAGTGTGTGTAAGGGAGGATAAAGAGATCACGCTGGCCTATGCAGACGATGTCGCTGTCGTGACAGGAAGCCAACAAGATCTTCAAGAGGCCATGACAAGATGGAATGATGTCTTAAATAGGGAAGGAATGAGAATGAACAAACAAAAAACAGAAATAATGAAAGTTGGCAGAATAAAGGAGGAATGTAATATTTACATAGAAAACGTTAAACTGAAGCAGACCGACAAATTTTGTTATCTGGGAGTACTTTTCGACGAGGAAAACAGACAGAATATAGAAATTTTAAATAGAATACAGAAGTACAATGCAAATGTCAGTGCATTGTATCCCATACTTAAAGATAAGAATATTCCAACAAAAGCTAAAACCATAATATTTACAACAATACTAAGACCAGTACTTCTATATGGGTCAGAAACTTGGACACTGACAACAAGAACATCTTCACAAATACAAGCAGCAGAAATGAGAGTTCTGAGAATGATCCGAGGTGTGACCAGACTTGATAGAATTAGAAATGAAGAAACCAGAGAGAGATTAGGGATAACATCTATACTGAAGATAATTGAAAAGAACAAATTGAGATGGTATGGACATGTCCGAAGAATGGAAGATACAATATACGCAAGGAAGTTTCTGGAATGGGTTCCTCTAGGCAGGAGGCCGGTGGGACGACCTAGGAAGCGATGGATGCAGGGAGTTGAAGAAGCTGCTGAACGAAGAGGAAGAAATCTACAAGAAATAACCAGAGATGAGGATTTCATGGATAGAGACCTTTGGAGAAGATTCGTAGAGGCCGGACACTGACAGGCATTGCCTACCTTGCGTCTGGTGAGAAAGGTGAGAAAGTAAGCTCAAAAACACTCAAAAGATTCGTTTTTTATAATATTGTTTTTGTATTCCCATATTACGTGATACCCATATTTTTTTAGCGTCCTGGTGCCTAACACGTTCATATACATTCAAAAGACACGTTTCAGGAATTTTTTTTTTTTTTTTTTTTTCTCCATTTAAGGTGCTTTGTATGCATTTTGGCGTTTTGGTACCTATAATGTGAAACACACTCAAAATATACTTTTTTTTTTTTTTTTTTTTTTTGTAATGTTATTCAGTTTCTCCAAATAGAGTTTTCTTTTTTTTGTTTTTTTTCCGTTTTGGTACCTAAGAAATAAAAAAATAAAAAAACTTAATACACGTTTCTTGTAATGTCTTTTCGTTTCCCCATGAAGGGTACTTTTCATACATTTTGACGTTTTTCTACGTAACTAGCTCAAAGATACTTAAAATATATATTTTTAGTAACGTTATTCTTTTCTCCATAAAGGATGTTCTGTGTACGTTTTAGTGTTTTGCTGCGTAAGTAGCTCGAAAACACTGAAAAGAGACGCTATTGGTAATATTGTTTTGTATTCCTATTTTGGGTGATTTCTATGCTTTTTAGCGTTAAAACACTCAAAACAAACGCTTCTAGAAACCTCGTTCCCTTTCCCTGTTTAGGGTGCTTTGCATGCATTTTGTCGTTTTGGTACCTAACTATGTGAAATACACTCAAAATACACGTTATTGGTGATGTTGTTGTGTTTGTTGATATAAAGTGTTATTCATGCGTTTTCGCGTTTTGGTACCTAAGAAGATCAAAAACACTTATAGTACACGTTACTCGTAATATATTTTCGGTTCCTCATATAGGATACTTTGCATGCATTTTGGTGTTTTTCTATATAACAATCTCAAAAACATTCAGAATACTCATGTTTTGGTAATTTTTTTTTTGTTTCAACGTCAAGGGTGTTTTGCATGCGTTTTGAGCGTTTTTGATACGTTTTTTGTAGTGTTGTTTTGTATTGCCATACAATATGATTTCCATGTTATTAAGAGTTTTGGTGACTAACACGCTAAAAAAAAAATAAATAAATAAAAAAACACTTTTCCAGTAATATAGTTTTGTTTCCGCGTATATGGGGCTTTCCTTGTATATTAGCGTTTGTGTATCTTTTTATGGTATTTTTTTTTCTGTTTCTCGACATGAAGTACTCATGCTTTTAAGCATGAATAGTACTTTATGGCGGGAGTAACTATGACTCCTGGAGGGCCCGGGATGGTGTCATGCCGTGACTCCCCGAGTGACGTGAAAACCCTCCTTGAGACTTAGTTATGGGGGAAGTGTGCCTCCTAGTGGCACCCGCTGGTAACGTAGGAACAAGCCTGACCATAAAGGCAGGATTGGGCCTACAGCTAAAGTACTTCCCCACGAGATGAATGTGAGGCGGGGAGTTGGGCATTATTCCATCCTCCCTTATCAAACGTTCATAGAGCTATGGGGTTCCGCCAGGCTTCGGAGCCCTTAACAGCTTCACTGATCCGGAGTCTTCCTGCTCTTTCGGGTTCTCTATCCCGTTGGAGTGGGGGCCGTCGGGGTGATTTGCCGCGTCGTGGGCCAAACCCACTTACCCTCGGCATCGGTAGTCACTCTGGCGTTTCCGGTGTCATATTGGATAAGCACTCCCCCAAAATAAGTACTCCCCAGTACAAATTCATTATGGTAAAGGTAATTCCCCAGTCATTATTCCATATGGCAAATGTACTCTCTCCTGTGAAATAAGTACTCCCACACTTAGGAAGGAGGAGGAGGTAATGAGACACAGAAACGAATTTCGTGAATTCAATTCCAATTCAACTATCCTTTGTGGACTCGAACGTGCTCGTCTACGCATTTGAAACTGAGATTGCGAAACGAAACAGACCGAACCAAAGAGGTAACTGAACTTTACAGTTTGCTGCCAGTGTCCTGAGTGTTGTTGACAGTGCCGCACGTGCCATTTGACTTCATATATCAGTATCTTCTGAAGGGTGTGTGGCCCCCTACTGTATGTACCAAAGGGGAAAAAGCCATCTTCCGCAAGGCATGTAGACCCTTTGCTGTTAAGGGTGAAGAACTATTCTACAAGAACGTGAAAAATGACGAGACTAGAGAGAAAGTGGAGGTAAGATAAGCAGACATGTTTCATCATTAAAGCATTCTCTCTCTCTCTCTCTCTCTCTCTCTCTCTCTCTCTCTCTCTCTCTCTCTCTCTCTCTCTCTCTCTCTCTCTCTCTCTCTCTTTCTGTTTCATCATTAAAGTTCATATAAGAGCTTCGGGCTCGTTAAAATAAAATCTCATACCTATTTATGAAATTAAATGTATTCTTGGTATTGTACCAAGGCCTCACTGGAATCCATCAACGAGTGACAAGTGCTTATCATCCACAAGCAAACGTCCTTGTCGAAAAACAGAATGGAACCATCAAGAATAAGCTTCTCAGTGTTTTACAAGGAAAAACCTGATGGATGGTCAAGATGTCTTGAGCCACTGCTATTTGCTCATCGTACAACTGTACATCGATCAACAAAGATGGCACCATTTTTCCTAATGTATGGAAGACAGCCAACATTGCCTGTAGATATTGCCAACCTTTTAGATAGTGATGATACTACTGATGACAACTCCAATTCTATTCATGAAGATGATAGCAACTTTGATGAAGAAATCTGGGAGTTTGATGAAGATGAAGTGATGAAAGTGATGGAAGGAATGATGAAGATTAAGGAAAAGGCACATGATGCAGCTCATAACAATATCAAACTTGCGCAGGCAACGCAAAACCAGCAATATGATAAAAGGCAAGGACTGACTCGTTCTTCCCTTACAGAAGGGCAGCAAGTTTTACTGAAGGATATGTACAGAAAGGACAGGAAAGGTGGTAAGACAGCTTTGCCTTTCAAGGGGCCTCACGTTATCGTAAAGATTTACGACAATCAAGTATGTACACTGAAGAATGAAAAAGGTGAAGTTCTGAAGATGAAGCAAAATATTGCTAACTTGAAGCCATTCTTTGCTCCTTCCAAAGAAGATGAAAGTTTAGAGGAAGAAAAGGAAAAGGAAAAAAGAGACACCTGGAGATGATGTTAAAGTCAACAAGATCGAACGAAATGCTCCCTGCACTTACAACCCTGTCACTGGTCATTGGCAAAATCAAAAGGCTGCTCAACTACAACTGACTGTTCAAAGCATTCATCGCCCACGAAAAAGAGGATGTTTACTCACCAAGCCAGCAACACTTGAGAGGATGAATGGTGATAGCAATTGTTTCTTTCGGTACGTATACTACACAATCTCATTTAAAGTACAATTTGTGTGAATGAGAGCTTGAATAGTCTTAACCAGTCTTAATGAAACTTTAAAACCAATCTCATTCATGTTTTTTTTTTTTTATAGGGCCATCTTGTTTGGTATTACTGGGGCGCAGTCATTGCACATCACAATTAGGAAGGCTCTTGTTAACCATATGACGACAAAAACTGAAGAGTTAAAAAGCCATGTGCAACACCTTGAAGAACATCTGGGCAAGTTGACAACGACCAGTGAATGGGCAACAGATGCTGAGCTATTTGCAGCGACTTCACTACTTCAAACAGACATAAATGCTGTGGCTGCAGAGAGGAGATTGGGCCCTGTTTGGAGGAAATGTCTTGGAAAAGTCATGTAGTCTCAGCGATTCGGACCTTTGTGATAAACGTGTTATTTACCTGCAACATACCAACAGTAACCATTTTGATTATGTCAAAGGAATTATGTAGATTTAGATCGTAGATATAATTGTATGTTAATGATCATCTGCAGAGGGACAAATATACAATTTAAGGTAATTTTGTTTTAATGACTTTAAATTGTGTGGGAGTATTTATTCCACGGGGACCAGTCAATATTCCATATGATATATGTACTGGGATGTCCATATATTATATAGAATAATGACTGCGGGAGTACTTTTATCATATGGAATTTCTACTGGGGAGTATTTTCTTATGTGAGTCCATATTTCATAGCGCACTGGGATGACGGCCCGCTGAATGGAAGGCAGTGCTTTTTTCCTGCCTGAAGCCCAGCGTGTTCTTGGCTTTGATAAAGGGGTACACGGTGCGGATGCGGTACCATTCCCCAACTGGTCCGAGGGGCGGGCATAGAGCCTCTGTGTCCGTCTCTTGGGCCAGAGGCGCTCTAGCAGAAGGCGTACGTCTGGGAACGATGTGTCGTACTGCGGCGGGCCTAGTAAAGCAGGTAGCCAACCGCTTGGTCTGAGGGTGACGTCCTCGGCTGGAGTCCTGTCGGGCGCGAGTCCGGCAGGTAGGTTTCGCATCACCTGTGCCGTCCGTAGAACGGTAGGTGTGAGTACTGCTGGCTGAGCCAACTACCCTGTCGTCCCCGTAAAGGGGTTTGTCGACCGCTTAGTTCCTGTTGCTTGTTTGACAAGCGCGGGAACGGCGGTCGGACAAAAGGTAGCGTTTTTTTTTTTTATTTTTTTTATGCGTTTCAGCGTTTTGGTACGTAAATAAAAAAAAAAAACATAAAAGAGATGTTTTTGGTAATGTTATTTTATTTTGCCGTATAGGATGCTTTCTATACTTTTTAGCATTTTGATGCATACTACCCTCATAAACACTCAAAAGACACGTCTCAAGAAATTTCGCATTTCATGCACTATGGGTTTTTCGTACCTAACAATGTAAAATACACTCAAAATACACGTTTTTTGGTAATGTTTATATGTTTCTTCATATAGAATGCTACTTACTCATGCGTTTTCGCGTTTTTGTACCAACAAAGCTGAAAAACATTTATAATGCACGTTTCTTGTTATATATTTTCGCTTCCATATATAGGGTTTTCTGCATTTTCTTTTCATTTCCTCATATAAGGTATTTTGCCTGTATTATCGTGCTTTTCTACTAAAACACGTTTCTCGTGATGTTTTTTTTTTCTCGTTTTACCATATAGGTTTTTCTTCGTAACAATCTCAAAAACACTCAAAATATTATTATTATTATTTTTATTTATTATTTTTTTTTTTTGGTGAGACTATTGTTTCTCCATAATGGGTGTTTTGCATGCGTTTTAGTGTTTTAATATGTATGTAGCTAAAAAAGAAGAAAAAGACATAAGACACGTCTTTTTTTTTTTTCTATAGGGTGTTTTCTATGCTTTTTAGCGTTACGGTGCCTAACACGCTCATAAATTCTCAAAAGACATGTTACTGGAAATATCGTTTCCTTTCCCCATAAAGGGTGTTTTTTGTGCATTTTGGCCTCATGGTTCTTAATGTGAAATACATTGAAAATACACGTTTTTGGTAATGTTATTCTGTTTCTTCATATGATATGCTATTCATGCGTTTTAGAGTTTTAGTACCTAAAATGCTCAAACACACTAATAATATACGTTTCTCGTAATGCCTTTTCGTTTGCCCATACATGCATTTTGCCATTTTGCTACTTAACAAGCTGAAAAAACTCAAAATATTTGTTTTTAATAATCTTATTCTGGTTCTCCATAAAGGGTGTTTTGCATGCGTTTTAGGGTCTTCCTACGAAAGTAGTTTAAAACACTGAAAAGAGACGTTTTTAGTAATGTTTTGTTTTCTATATATTTTTTTTTTCATATTTTTCAGCGTTTTGTTGCCTAGCACGCATATAAACACTCAAAAAACACGTTTTTGGAAATTTCACTTATTTTCCTCACATAGAGTGTTTTGAGTGCTAACATACCAAAACATACCAAACTAACATACCAAAACGCTAAAAAGCCTGCAAAATACTCTTTATGGGGAAACAAAATAACTTTGAAAAAATAGGATTTTTTACAGCTTTTGAGCTTGATAAGTAGAAAACGAAAAAAAAAAAGCATGCAAAGTATCCATAATAAGGAAACGAAAATAAATTACGAGAGACATGTATTAACTCGAAAGACATGTATTAGACATATTTTTAATGTTTTTAGGTAAGAAAACAATAAAATACATGAATAGCACTCTACATAGAGAAACTTAATGACATTACCATAAACCTGTATTTTCAGTGAGTTTCATATTCTTCCGTAGAAAACGCCAAAATGCATACAAACACCATCCTATATGGAAATAAATAAATAAATAAATAAAACATTTCCAGAAACGTCTTCCGAGTGTTTATGAGCATGTTAGGGATCAAAATGCTAAATAGCATGCAATGCACACTATTTGAGGAAACAATACAACGTTACCAAAAACGATCCTTTTATTTATTTTTTTTTTTTGTTACTTCTATACCAAAACATTTAAAACGCATGGAAAACAACCTTTATGGGGAAAAAATATATAAATAAAAAGAAATATATATATATATATATATATATATATATATATATATATATATATATATATATATATATATATATATATATATATATATATATATATATATATATATTATCAAAAAACAAGTATTTTGAGTGTTTTTGAGCTTCTTACATTCAAAAACACCAAAATGATACAAAGTACCCTATAAAGCGAAAAGAAACAAGATAACGAGAGACGTGGATAATGAGTGTTTTTGAGCTTCTTAGGTACCAAAACGGTAAAAACGAATAAACAGTACTCTATATGGCGAAAAAGAAAAAAAAACGTGAATTTTGAGTGTTTCACACTGATAGGTACCAAAAAGCAAAAATGCATGTAATATATCCTATATGGGGAAAAGAAATGACATTTCCAGAATAGGGTCTTTTCAGAGTTTACGAACGTGTTAGGTACCAAAAAGCTAAGAAGCATGGAAATCAGCCGATACGAAAATAGATGAAAAGAAAAAAAAAAAAAAGCATTACGAGAAATATATATTTTGTGGGTTTTTTTTTTTTTTTTAGGTTCTTAGGTACGAATAAGCTGAACAGCAATTGAAAATCCCTTGATGGAGAAACAAAATAGCATAAGCAAAAACAAGTGTTTTGTGTTTTTCAGCTTCTTACCTACAAAGACACCAAAATGCATGGATAGTACATTGTATGGGGGAACGAAAGGATACTGGGAGAAACGTGCATTATGAGTTTTTTGAGCTTCTTAGGTACCAAGACGTAAAAACGCATGAATAGCACTATGTATGACAAAAAAAACATAATATTACCAAAAACGTGTATTTTAAGTTTATTTCACATTGTTATATAGAAAAACAACAAAATGCTTTCAAAGCACCTTACATTTAGAAAGGAAACGTGATTTCCAGAAACGTGTTATGAGCTTGATATACACGAAAAAAAAGAAGAATAGAATTACTCCTATATGAGAAAACAAAACAATTTGACCAAAAACTTATATTTTCAGTGTTTTTTATCTCCTTACCTAACAAAATGCTGAAACCTATGGAAAAAAAAAAAAGGAGAAATAGTATAACTTTACCAAAAAAAACGTGTATTTTGATTGTTTGAGTGTGTGAGTGTGAGTGAGTATTTTGAGGAATAGAAAACAACATTAAAAAAAAAAATGTCTATTGAGTGTTTTTGAACTTTTATCGTACCAAACGCTAAAACTGGTGCAAAACACCCTTTATAAAGAAACAAAATAATATTATGAAAAAAAAACAAGAAGTGTGAGTGTTTTGAGCTTGTTACATACGAAAATCAGAAAAAAGCATGCAGAATACACTCTACGTGGAGAAACGAAAGGACATTACAAGAGACGTGTGTTATGAGTTTTTTTTTTTTTTCTTTTCAGCTTATGTAACAAATCGCTAAAACACATGAATAGCAGTCTATATGGAGAAACAGAACAACATTAGCAAAATCGTGTATTTTCTTTTTTTTTTTTTTTGTATTTCACATTGCTAGTTACCTAAACGCCAAAATGCATGCAAAACACCCCAGAAACATGTATTTTGAGTGTTTTTTCAACGTGTTCTGCACTAAAACGCAAAAAAAAAATGCATGGAAAGCACCCTGTATGAGAAGAAAAAAAAAAACATTAGCAAAAAAGTTTTCTTTTCAATAATTTTGAGTTAGTTACGTACCAAAACACAAAACCGCATGCGAAACACACTTCATGGAGATACAATAACATTACTAAAAATAAGTATTTTGAGTATTTTTCTGCTTGTTACGTAAAAAAACGACAAAATGCTTGGAAAGTGCCCTATATGGGGAAACATAAAAACACTAAAGTTTTTAAGCTTCTTACGTACCAAAACGCTAAAACGCATGAGTACCACTCTATATAAAGAAGAAAACAACATTACCAAAAACTTGTATTAAGAATGTTTTGACATTGTTAAGTACCAAAACGCCAAAATACATGCAAAGCATACTGTATGAGGAAACGAAACGGCGTTACCAGAAACGTTTCTTTTCATTTTGATACTGACGTATCATAAATGATAAATGATAAAATGAATGCAAAATACCCCCTTATAGAGAAACAGAATAATAATAACAAAAATAATGCATATACATACAAAGTAACTTATATGGTGAAACGATAAGACATTACAAGAAACGAGTATTATGAATAATTCTAAGATTCTTAGGTACCAAAACACGAAAATGCGTCAATACCATTCTATATAGAGGAACGAGAAAAAAAATTACAGAAATTGTGTATTTTGAGTCTTTTTTACATCATTAGGTACGAAAACCCTAAAACACATGCAAAGATGCAAAGCTCCTTATATGGAGAAACGAAACGATATTACAAGAAACGTATCTTTTGGGTGTTTTTATGCATTTTAGGTACAAAAAAGCTAAAAAGAATGGAAAGCACTCTATATGGGAATAGAAAACAACATTACCAAAAAAAATGTTTTAAGTGTTTTTGAGTTACTTACGTACCACAAAACTAAAACGAATGCAAAACACCTTTTTTGGGAAGCAAAAAACAATAATATTACCAAAACACAAGTATTTTAAGTGTTTTTAAACTTCTTACGTACAAAAAAGCGCCTAAATACATGCAAAGTACACTATTCATGCAAATGAAAGGAAATTACGTGTATTATGAGTGCTTTTGATTTTCTTAGGTACCAAAACGATAAAACGCATGAAAAGCATTCTACATAGTGAAAGAGAACAACATTAACAAAACTGTGTATTTTGACTGTATTTTAGATTATTACGTACCATATCGCCAAAAAGGATGGAACGTATCCTATATGGGGAAAAGAAACTACATTTCCAAAAACGTGTCTTTTGAGAGATTATGAGCGTGTTAGGCAACAAAACGCCTAAAAGCATGAACACAAAACTTTACCAAAACCGTTTCTTTTCTTTATTTATTTATTTTTTTTTTTTTTGAGGTACGTACCAAAACGCTAAACAAAAAACATTCATATCACTTCTTACGGGAATAGGAAAAAAAAAAAACATTAAGAAAAAATGTCTTTTAGTGTTTTGAGCTTCTTACATACCAAAAAGATAAAGCGCATATAAACACCGTGTACGGAGAAAATTAGTATTTTTAGTGTGATTGAGCTTATTACGTACAAAAACGCTAAAATGCCTACAAATTACCCTATATGAGGAAACGTTGGCACATATTTTTACGTATATTATGGGTGTTTTTTTTCTTCTTTTTTTTTTTACTTCTTAGGTACAAAAAAAAAGAAAAAAAAAGCGCCTGTAACGCACATATATATTGAGAAGGTGTACATCATCACCAAAAACGTGTATTTTGCGTGTATTTCACATAGTTAGGTACCAAAACGTCATAATGCCTGCAAAGCAACCTTTATGGGGAAAGTAAACGAGATTGACAGAAACGTGTTATTTGAGTGTTTGAGAGTGTGCTACTCAATAAAACGCTAAAAAGTATGTAAATCACTCTATATGGTAAAACAAAACAACATTACCAAAAAGTCATATTTCAGTGTTTTGAGCTACTTGCGAACCAAAATAACAAAACGCATGCAAAACACCCTTTATGGAAAAAAAAAAAAAAAGTGGCGTTCTTTAGCTTGTTACATAGAAAAACGCTAAAATGCATGAAAAGTACACTATATGTGGAAACGAAAAAACATTAAGAGAAACATTTATCATAGGTATTTTTGAGCTTCATAGGTACGAAAATACTAAAACGCATGAATAGCACTCTGTATGGAGGAGAGGAACATTACCAAAAACATGTATTTTGATTTTTTTTTATTAGATAGCAAAACACGAAAATACACGCAAAACACCCTATTTGGGGAAAGAAAAAACAGGGAAACAAAAAGACTTTACAAGAAAGGTGTATTATGAGTGATTTTAGGTTTGTTAGGAACCAAACACCAAAACGCATGAATAGCTCTCTATATCGAGAAACAACAACATTAATAAAAACGTGTATTTTGAGTATTTTTCACAATGTTAGGTACCAAAACGCAAGAATGAATGCAAAGCCCTTACATAAGAAAACAAAACATTACCAGAAACGTGTCCTTTCGTGTTTTTTCACTGTGTTAGGCACCAAAATGCTAAAAAGCATTGAAATCACCTTATAGGGTAATACACATCTTTAACAAAAACGTCTGTTTTCTGAGTTTTTAACTGCATATCAACCAGAACGTTAAAACGCATGCAAATCACCATTAATGTAATAAGAGAATAACATCACCAAAAAATAAGCATTTTGAGTGTTTTTGAGCTTCTTACGTAGGAAAACGGCAAAATGAATGGCTAGCACCCTATATGGAGACACGAGAAGACATTAGGAGAAACGTTTATCATAAGTGTTTTTAATCTTTTTAGATACCAAAACGCGAAAATGCGTTAATACCACTCTATATGGAAAAACATGATATTTTTCATATATTTTACATTGTTAGGTACCAAAACCCCAAGATCAATGCAAAGCCCCCTGGGAAACGAAACGACATTACATTATGCCTATCTTATGAGTGTTTTTGTACATGTTAGGCAGAAAAACGGTAAAAAAAAGAATGGAAAGCACTCTATATGGGAATAAAAAACATTACCAAAAACTTGTTTTTAAGTCTTTATCAGCTTCTTACGTACTGATACGCTTAAAACATGTAAAACACCCAGACAGAAAAAAATAAAATACTACCAAAAACAAGTATTTTAATAGTTTTTGAGCTTAATACACAGAAAAACGCAAAAATCCATACAAAGCATCTGATATGGGAAAACGAAAAAAAAAAGTAATAAAACAAGAAATGCGTATTACGACTTTTTTTTTTTATATAATCTACGGTACCAAAACGCTAAATCGCTTAAATAGAAATCTACATGGAAAAACATAATAACATTAACAAATAGAAGTATTTTCAGTGTACTTCAGATTGTTAGGTACGAAAACGCCAAAATCCATGAGAAGCACTATAGATGTGGAAAGGAAACTAAATGTCCAGAAACATGTCTTTTGAGTGCTTTCCAAATTCTTACGTACCAAAAAGCTAAAATACCTTTTATTGAGAAACAGAATAATATTACAAAAACATTTATTTTAAGTGTTTTTGAGCTTGTTACGTAATAAAACTCCAAACTGCATGAAAATGCAAAGTACGAGTATATGGGGAAACAAAAGGACATTACGAGAGACGTGTATAATGGGTGTTTTTGACCTTCTTAGGTACCAAACCGATAAAACGCATTAAGAAAAAGAATAACATTACCAACAACGAATATTTTTTTGTGTATTTCACATTATTAGGCTCAAAAAATGTTTATAATCATATTAAGCAACAAAATGCTGAAAAAGCATGGAAACACCATATATGGGAAAACAAAACAACATTACCAAAAACGTCTTTTTTACAGTTTTGAGGTATTTACTTGATATAGAGACACAGAACATTACGAAAAACGAGTATTTTGAGTGTTTTTCACATTGTCAGGTAACAAAACGGCAAAATGCATGCAAAATCTTTTACATAGGGAAAACGAAGCGACATTACCAGAAACATGTCCTTTGGGTGTTTTTTAGCGTGCTAAACATCAAAACGCTAAAAAGCATGGAAATCAACCTATGTTGGAATACAAAACATTACAAAAAACGTGTCTTTTGAGAGTTTTCGTCTTACTTACCAGAACGCTAAAAGGCATGCAAAACACCTTTGATAGTGAAACATTACCAAAAAAAAGAAAGTATTTTTCAGTTTTTTTTTACCTGTTACGTAGAAAAAGGAAAAATGCAGGCAAAGTACACTAAAAGAAACAAAAAAAAAAACATTACGAGAAACGTGTTTTATAAGTGTTTTGAGCTTAGTAGGTACCAAAACGCTAAAAAAACGCATGAACAGCACTCTATATGGAGAAAATAACATTACCATGAACGTGTATTTTGAATGTATTTAACATTAAGTACTAAAACGCCAAAATGCATGAAAGAAAAAAAAACATATATGGGTAAAATAAACGACATTTCCACAAACGTGTTTTCAGTATGAGCGTGTTTGGCACCAAGACGCAAAATAAATAAATAAATGAATAAATAAATAAATAAATAAATAAATAAGTAAATAAATAAATAAAAATACATAAAAATATGGAAATCACCATATAGAGGAATAGAAAACAACATAACAAAGTGATTTTCTTTTGCGTACCAAAAACGAGAAAAAGCACACAAAGTACTCTTTGTGGTGGAAAAAAGTAATATTACCAAAAAACAAGTGTTTTGTGTGTTTTTTAACTTGTCACATAGAAAAACGGCAAAATGCAGGCAAAGTACACTATATGGGGAAACGAAAAGTCATTATGAGAAACCAGTATCATGAGTGTTTTTGAGCTTCTTAGGTTCGGAAACGCTAAACGGCATTAATAGCACTCTATATTGAGAAACAATACAACGTTGAGAAAAAAAAAAAACATGTATTTTTAGTGTATTTCACATTGTTAGGTACCAAAATGATAAAATAATTACAAAGCATCTTAAATGTGGAAAGGAAACAAGATCCCCGGCAAAATTTTTTACCAGTGTTTTTTTTTTTTTTTTTAGCGTCTTAGCCAATAAAACGTTAAAAAGCATGGAAATTACTTTATAAGGGAATGCAAAACAACTTTACGAAAAACGTGTCTTTTGAATATTTTTGAACGTCTTACGTACCAAAACACTAAAACGCATGAAAACACCCTTTATGGCTAAACAGAATAACAGTAAACAGAAAAAAAAACAGTATTTTGAGTTGAGTTTATTACGTAGAACACGGCAAAATGTATGGGAAGTACCCTATATAGGGAAACGGAAGGATATTACGAGCAACGTCTATTATAATTGTTTTTTTGAGAATCTTAGTTACTAAAACGCTAAAACGCATGCAAAACAAAATAAATTATATGAGGAAACAAAAGGACATTTCCAGTGAAGTGTTTATGAGTGTTTTTGAACTTTTTAGATACTATAACGTTAAAGCGCATGAAGAGCACTTTATATGGAGAAAAAAAGTATCAACATGAACGTGTATTTTGAGTGTATTTCACATTATTAGCTACCAAAACACCAAAATGCATGGAAAGCAACCTATATGCGGAAAAGGAATGACATTTCCAGAAACGTGTCTTTTGGGTGTTTATGGCCGTTTTAGACTTTTTATGTGCCAAAAAAACAGATAGAAAAACGCCAAAATGCATGGAGAGCAACCTATATGGGGAAACGAAAATATATTACTAGAAACGTGTATTATGAGCGTTTTCGAGCTTCTTAGGTACGCTTCTATCGCTGTTTTTGTGTTAACTGCTCTTATTAATTGTATGTCTCCCCTCCTGTGGGCTCACTGCACAAGACTTTCTTCTTTCTCTCGCCCCTATTCTCACCTGAACGAAAAAGGTATCTTTTATATGTTTTTGAACCTCTTACGTACAAAAACGGTAAAATGCATGCAAAACACACTTTATTGAGGAAAAGAATAACTTTAGCAAAAATCATTTTGAGTGTTTTTGATATTGTTACGTAGAAAAACGAAAAAAAAATGCATGTAAAGTACTGTATATAAGGAAACGAAAGGAAATTGAGAGAAACGTGCATTATGAGAGTTTTTTGAGCTTCTTAGGTTACAAAATGCCAAAACCCCATGAATAGCAATCTATAAAAAGGATCAGAGCAACATTACCAAAACCGTTCATTAAGAGTGCGTTTCAGATATGTACCAAAATGCCATAATGCATGCAAATTACCCTATACGGGAAAAGGAAAAGAGCTTTACAGAAACGTGTCTTTTGAAATTTTATGAGCGTAATATTCACCAAACAACTAAAAATCATGGAAAACACACTATATTGGAAAATATAACATTACCAAAAAAGCCTCATTTCAGTGTTTTTTAAGCTAATTACGTACCAAAACGTTAAAACTCATGCAAAACACCGTTCATGGACAAACATAATACCATTACCAAAAACAAGTATTCTGAGTGCTTTTGAACTTGTAACATAGAAACACGCCAAAATGGAAAGTACTTTATATAGGGAAACGGAAAGACATTACGAGAATCGATTTTTTATGGTTGTTTATATATTTCTTTTTGTAAGAAAACGCGAAAACGCATGAATAGCACTCTGTATGAAGAGACGAAGCATTACTAAAAACGTATATTTTGATTGTATTTCACATACATTTTTCAGCATACACTAAGATGTTTGCTAAGGACAATATATGGGAAAAGGAAACGAGATTTCCAGAGTTATTTTTTTTTTCAGCGTGTTTTTGCACTAAAACGGAAAAAAAACATGGAAATCACCATATATGGAAATACAAAACTTTACCAAAAATTTTTCTTCAGTTTATATATATATATATATATATATATATATATATATATATATATATATATATATATATATATATATATATATATATATATATATATATATATATATATATATATATATATATATATATATATATATATATATATATATATATATATATATATATATATATATATATATATATATATATATATATATATATATATATATATATATATATATATATATATATATATATATATATATATATATATATATATATATATATATATATATATATATATATATATATATATATATATATATATATATATATATATATATATATATATATATATATATATATATATATATATATATATATATATATATATATATATATATATATATATATATATATATATATATATATATATATATATATATATATATATATATATATATATATATATATATATATATATATATATATATATATATATATATATATATATATATATATATATATATATATATATATATATATATATATATATATATATATATATATATATATATATATATATATATATATATATATATATATGTATATATATATATATATATATATATATATATATATATATATATATATATATATATATATATATATATATATATATATATATATATATATATATATATATATATATATATATATATATATATATAAAGGTTTTGCTCAAACTTTTGCTAAAAACTCTTCCTTGGATGACTCTGGGCTTGTTCCTCCCTCTCCTCCACCCTCTGACTACTTCATGCCACCTATTAAAATTTTTCGCAATGATGTTTTCCGTGCCCTCGCTGGCCTAAACCCTCGGAAGGCTTATGGACCTGATGAGGTCCCTCCTATTGTTCTCCGAAACTGTGCCTCCGTGCTTGCACCTTGCCTAGTCAAACTCTTTCAGCTCTGTCTGTCAACATCTATCTTTCCTTCTTGCTGGAAGTTTGCCTACACTTAACCTGCTCCTAAAAAGGGTGACCGTTCTAATCCCTCAAACTACCGTCCTATTGCTTTAATTTCCTCCCTATCTAAAGTTTTTGAATCTATCCTCAACAGGAAGATTCTTAAACATCTATCACTTCACAACCTTCTATCTGATCGCCAGTATGGGTTCCGTCAAGGCCGCTCTACTGGTGATCTTCTGGCTTTCCTTACTGAGTCTTGGTCATCCTCTTTTAGAGATTTTGGTGAAACTTTTGCTGTTGCCTTGGACATATCAAAAGCTTTTGATAGAGTCTGGCACAAAGCTTTGATTTCCAAACTACTCTCCTACGGTTTCTATCCTTCTCTCTGTAACTTCATCTCAAGTATCCTTTCTGACCGTTCTATTGCTGCTGTGGTAGACGGTCACTGTTCTTCTCCTAAATCTATTAACAGTGGTGTTCCTCAGGGTTCTGTCCTGTCACCCACTCTCTTCTTATTATTCATTAATGATCTTCTAAACCAAACTTCTTGTCCTATCCACTCCTACGCTGATGATACCACCCTGCACTTTTCCACGTCTTTTCATAGACGTCCAACCCTTCAGGAGGTAAACATATCACGCAGGTAAGCCACAGAACGCCTGACTTCTGATCTTTCTAAAATTTCTGATTGGGGCAGAGCAAACTTGGTATTGTTCAATGCCTCAAAAACTCAATTCCTCCATCTATCAACTCGACACAACCTTCCAGACAACTATCCCCTCTTCTTCAATGACACTCAACTGCCCCCCTCTTCTACACTGAACATCCTCGGTCTGTCCTTTACTTGTAATCTGAACTGGAAACTTCACATCTCATCTCTAGCTAAAACAGCTTCTATGAAGTTAGGTGTTCTGAGACGTCTCCGCCAGTTTTTCTCACCCCCCCATCTGCTAACTCTGTACAAGGGCCTTATCCGTCCATGTATGGAGTATGCTTCACATGTCTGGGGGGTTCCACTCATACTGCTCTTCTAGACAGGGTGGAATCAAAAGCTTTTCGTCTCATCAACTCCTCTCCTCTAACTGACTGTCTTCAGCCTCTCTCTCACCGCCGCAATGTTGCATATCTAACTGTCTTCTACCGCTATTTTCATGCTAACTGCTCTTCTGATCTTGCTAACTGCATGCCTCACCTCCTTCCGCGTCCACGCTGCACGATACTATCTTCTTTCTCTCACCCCTATTCTGTCCACCTCTCTAACGCAAGAGTTAACCAGTATTCTCAGTCATTCATCCCTTTCTCTGGTAAACTCTGGAACTACCTGCCTGCTTCTGTATTTCCACCTTCCTATGACTTGAATTCCTTCTAGAGGGAGGTTTCAAGACACTTATCCACCAATTTTTGACCACTGCATTGACCCTTTTATGGGACTGGCATTTCAGTGGGCAATTTTTTTATAAATTTTTTGTTGCCCTTGGCCAGTGTCGTTCCTACATAAAAAAAAATATATATATATATATATATATATATATATATATATATATATATATATATATATATATATATATATATATATATATATATATATATATATATATATATATATATATATATATATATATATATATATATATATATATATATATATATATATATATATATATATATATATATATATATATATATATATATATATATATATATATATATATATATATATATATATATATATATATATATATATATATATATATATATATATATATATATATATATATATATATATATATATACACATACTTACGAAGCAAAACACTAAATCGTATGGAAAATACCCTTTATGGAGGAACATAATAACATTACCAAAAACAAGTATTTTGAGTGTTTTTGAGGTTGTTACGTATGAAAACGCCAAAATGCATGGAAAGTACCCTATATGGGGAATCGAAAGGAAATTACGACAAACGTCTATTATGATTGTTTTTGAGCTTCTTTGGTACAAACAAATTGCGAAAACACATGTATAGCACTCTATATGGACAAACAGAACAACATTACAAAAAAACGTTCATTTTGAGTTATTTCACAATGTTCGGTACCAAAACACCAAAATGCATGCAAAGCTCCCTATATGGAGAAAGGAACGAGATTTCCAGAAACATATCTTTTGATTGTTTTGAGCGTGCTAGGCACCAAAACGCTAAAATCCATAGAAAGCACCCTATATGGGAAAACAAAACATTATCAAAAATGTCTCTATTTATTTTTTTTCTTTTTTCAGCTCTTTACATACCAATACGGTAAAATGCATGGTAAATACCCTTTATGGAGAAACATAATATTTCCAGAAACTAGTATTATGAGTGTTTGTGAAGTTGTTACGTAGAAAAGCGCCAAAATCAATACAAAGTACCACATATAGGGAAACGAAAAGGCATTGCAAGAAACGTGTATTATGTGTGTTTATGAGCTTCTCAGGTACCAAAATGCTAAAATGCATGAATATAACTCTATTTGGAGAAACAGAAAAAAAAAGAGCATTACCAAAAATTGTGAATTTTGAATGTTTTCACTTTGTTAGGTACAAAACTTCAAAATGCCTGCAAACCTCTTATATGGAGAAACAAAACGACATTACTAGAAACGTGTCTTTTTAGTGTTTTTGAGCGTTTTAGGACCCAAAACACTAAAAAGCTTTGAAATCAATCTAACATAAGAATCAATTCTTATGTAAGAATATAACACAAAATTACAAAATCGTGTCTTTTTCTTTACATGCTAAAACGCATGCAAAACATCATCTATGGAAAAATATGATAACATTACCAAAACCAAATATTTTGAATGTTTATGAGATTGTTACGTAGAAAAACGCCAAAAAGCATCCAAACTATTCTACATGGGAAAACGAAAAGATATTACGAGAATACTGTTTTATGAGTGTTTATGAGCTTCTTAAGTACCAAAACGGAAAAAACTCCTGAATAGCACTTGATATGGCGAATGAGAACCTCATTACCAAAAATGAGTATTTTGAGCGTATTTCTCTCTGCTAGGTACAAAAACACTAAAATACATGCAAGACATCTTTTATGGGGAAAGGAAACGAAATTTCCAGAAATGTGTCTTTTAAGTGTTTATAAGGTTAATAGGCACCAAAATGATAAAACAAAAAAAAAACAAAATGGAAGCCATCCTATACGGGATAACAAAATAATATTAACAAGAGCGTTTCCTTTCAATGTTATTGAGCTACTTACGTGCGAAAACGCTGAAATACATGTAAAAAAAAAAAAAAAACACTTCAAGGAAAAAGAATATATCTTCACCAAAACATGTACTTTGAGTTTTTTTCCCTTTGTTAGGTACAAACAACGCTAAAATGAATGCAAAAAGCTCCTATATGGGGGAACGAAACATGCCTTTTTGAGTGTTTTTGAGGTTGTTAGACACCAAAAACGCTGAGGAGCATGGAAATCACACTATATTGGAATATAAAACAACTTTACAAAAACTGTTTTTTTTTTTTTAGCTTCTTACGTACAAAACGCTAAAACGCATGAAAAACACTCTTTATGGAGAAATTGAACAATATTAGCAAAAACAAGTATTTTGGTATTTAAAACAAGTGTTTTCAGCTTGCTACGTTAAATGTAGCAACATGCTTGTAATGTACCTTATAGAAGGAAAAAATAACATTACGAAAATTGTGTATTATGAGCTTCTTAGGTATCAAAACACGAAAACGCATGAATAGACCACTATATGGAGAAACATAAAATCATTACCAAAAACGTGCATTTTTAGTGTATTCCACATCGTAAAAAGTATTTTAAGTGTTTTCAGCTTGTTACGCAGATAAATAGCAACATGCATGCAAAGTATCCTATATAAGGAAAAAAAAGATTCTAAGAAAATAATGTATTATGAGATTATTACTAAAATTGTGTATCATGGGCTTCTCAGGTACCAAAATTCGAAAACGCATGAATAGCCCCGGCATATGGAGAAACGGAACATCATTACCAAAATCGTGCATTTTTACTGTATTTCAGATTGTTAGATGCCAAAACGTACCCTATATGAGGAAAGGGAAACGAGATTTCCAGAAATGTGTCTTTTTAGTGTTTATATGAAAACGGTAAAATGCAGGGAAAGGAACTTATATGGAAAAAAATAAATAAATAAAAATGTATTACCAAAAAACGTCTCCTCAGCGTTTCTGAGCTGCTTACGAACCTAAACGCTAAACGAATGCAAAACACCTTCTATGGAGAACCAGAAAACATTATGAAAAAGAGTGTTTTTTGCTTTTTACGTAACTATACGTTTTTATACGTAACAAGCAAAACACACTTTTTATAATGTTTCCTGGTTCCCCATGAAATGTGTTTTGCATTCATTTTAGCGTTTTTGCTTATTACGTATAAAAATGTATAGTTACATAAAAAGCAAAAATACTCTTTTTTATAATGTTTTCTGGGTACTTTCCAAGCATTTTGTCGTTTTCTACATAACAAGCAGAAAATACTGAAAATACTTATTTTTTAGTAATGTTAGTCTTTCTCCATAAAGTGTTTCGCATGCGGTTTTCTGTTTTGGTTCGTAACTAACTCAAAACACTGAAAAATAAAACTTTTTTGCTAATGTTTCTTTTTTTTTCCTATATAGGGTGCTTTCCATGCATTTTTTTTTTTTTTTTTTGCGTTTTAGTGCTGAACACTCAGAAGACATATTTCTGAAGTTTTCTGCATGCATTTTCGCGTTTAGGTACCTAACAATGTGAAATACAAAAAAATACACGTTTTTGCTAATGTTGTTCTCTTTCTCCATATAGACTGCTAATCATGTGTATTAGCGATTTGGTATATAAGTTAAAAAGAAAAAAAAAACTCATAATACACGTCTCTGGTAATGTCCTTTCGTTTCTCCGCGTAGAGTATTCTGCATGCATTTTCTCATTTTTGTATGTAACAAGCTCAAAACACTCACAATTCTTGTTTTTTCATAATATTATTATTTCTGTATAAAGGGTGTTTGGACTAATTTTAGTGTTTTGGTACGATAAGAGTTCAAAAACACTCAATAGATAAGATTTTTTAATGTTGCTTTCTATTCCTATATAGGGTGATTTCCATGGTTTTTAGCGTTTGGGTCCTAACACGCTCAAATGCTCCTAAAACACACGTTTCTGTAGGTCTCGTTTCTTTTCTCGTTGCTTTTTCTTTTTTTTTCTCGTTTCTTTTCTCTTTTTTTTCGGCAAAATGCACGTTTTGCGTATATTTTGGCGTTTTTGAAATACATGTTTTTGACAATATTGTTTTCTTTCTCGATATGGAGTAATGTTAAACCATTCTAACATTTCGGTACCTAGAAGATCAGAAACCCTTATAATGCACGTTGCTTCGTAATGGCTTCTCATTTTCTCATATAAAGTACTTCGCATGAATTTTGGAGTTTTCTGCAAGGCTAAAAAACACTCAAAGTACACGTTCCTTTTGGTAAAGTTATACTATTTCTCCATAAAGTTATTTTTTCCATGTGTTTCAGTAAGATGGTAGGTTAGGTTAGGTTAGGTTAGGTTAGGTTAGGTTAGGTTAGGTTAGGTTAGGTTAGGTTAGGTTAGGTTAGGTTAGGTTAGGTTAGGTTAGGTTAGGTTTTGCGTTCGTTTATTTTTTCGTATATATCTTTTGTATGTACGAGTATATGAGTGAAGAAAGGAAAGATATACAATTACAAAATACTTTCTATAATAACAGGAATATTCAATTGAGGAATTTTTTAGGCAAAAATATCAGAACTTTAGGGTTTAACACAGTCCTCTGATTTTGTGTTTGTGTTGTCGGATGCAGCAGCGGCGGGATCTTTTTCCTTCCTCGCGGCCAGACGACGAGGACTGGCTTTTTGCAGCTCCTCCTGACACACTCACAATTTACCGGTGAGTGACGGGGACGGAGCTGTTTTTGTAGCGCAGTGTACCTTTGTAGATTTACATTTAAGTGAAGCCTGTCATGCTTGCCTGTGTTATTCCATGTGCATGTAAGGTAAGGCTGCTTGACAAAGTGTCTGGCTCACTGCAGACACTTGCTTTATGCTGTATTGTAATAAACAAGTCATTTCTCAATGTAAAGGAAACAGTGAGTCACAAAGGTACCTCTCAATACGATGTGGTAATGGAAAGTAGAATATAAAATAAATAGATAGTAAATAAGTGAATAAATAAATAAATAAATAAATAAATGGACGAATTAATGCATACCCTAGAGAACATTTCATAACTACTGAGCTTACCAGAGCAAATACACTGATATGCTACAAAAAATGCACACAAGTATATGAAGATGGAAAAAAAATGGGGGAAGTCTGTCTTGTGATGTTATTTCTATGGTTACTGCTCTTCTGAATTTGCCATCAGCATGCGTCTCTCCTTCCCCACGCTGGCGCTACACAAGACTTTCACCTTTATTCCGTTCGCTTTCAGTAGTCCAGGAGTTAAGGAATATCTTCAATCTTTCCTCACCATCATTGGTAAACTCTGGAATTCTTTGCTGTTTTTGTTTTTGCTCTTCCTGTGACTCGTTGTTTTAAAAAGTATTGATGCACTTCCAGAAACATATTTAGTTTTATTATTATTGCCTTTTTTTTCTCTCTCTTTTTTTTTGTCTGTGTATGTAAGGAAGCGGCAACTGTAAAGATATTTTTATGTTCCTCTGTTTGTCATTCGCCAAGAAGATATGAGAGTGTAAGTAAAAATAGTGGCTATATGCAAATGTAAGAATACCATTTTACACAGACTCTAAATTAAACATGTATTGCATTGTTTACTCCAGTGTTTCAAGTTGAGCGGTCCAATATCTTTTTGCATCTAATTGATTTTTGTGATCGGCTATTTGAATTTTCATTTCCAAACGCAGCTCCTTGTATAAAGGATTGGAGAAAAATAAAGCTTTCCTGAGTCGTAATAGGTGAATGTTAGTAGTACTAGTAGTAGTAATAGTAGTAGTAGTACTAGTAGTAGTAGTAGTAGTAGTATGAGTAGTAATAGTAGTAGTAGTAGTAGTAGTAGTAGTAGTAGTTAGAGCTACATTATTACCTGGAGTAACACCAATTCAGTTTTTTTTATCATTTATATTTTCTTACTATTATTCCACACCTTGTCAATCCATGCAAGAAAGAAAAGAAAAGAAAAAAAAGCAAACATTAAAAAAAAAAAAAAAGTGAGAGGCAAGACCAGCAAGTGAAACACGCCCTGCCTTCTCCATAGACTTGACGTGTTTACTGTCGCGCTTCCTGCCTGATAATTATACAGTCTTACTCTGGAGGTGCTTAATGTGGCGCATTTGTATGAAAGAATTTACTTCTTGCCATGAATATTTCTCACGAATATACGAATATACGAATATCTCTCTCTCTCTCTCTCTCTCTCTCTCTCTCTCTCTCTCTCTCTCTCTCTCTCTCTCTCTCTCTCTCTCTCTCTCTCTCTCTCTCTCTCTCTCTCTCTCTCTCTCTCTCTCTCTCTCTCTCTCTCTCTCTCTCTCTCTCTCTCTCTCTCTCTCTCTCTCTCTCTCTCTCTCTCTCTCTCTCTCTCTCTCTCTCTCTCTCTCTCTCTCTCTCTCTCTCTCTCTCTCTCTCCACCCTTTCCCTAGCTTCCTTTTTATTTTCTATTATTATATATACGTCCAGGGACAAAATATAGAGGAAATGGTTAATACTTTAAATCATGAATTAATTAACTAGCAACACACTTACACTAAACGTGTCTAAAACTTTCTAGATGGTGTCTTGTCTGACAAACGTAAATGAAGTTGATATTAATATATAGAAAAAAAAATTTCTTGAGGAAAGTTAACTGCATAACATTTCTAGGCTTAATAATAGATGATAGATTAACATGAAAACAACACCTACATCAACTCTGTAGTAAATTGTCACAAATAACTGGTGTCTTGTACACAATTACAAACAATATAACTGTCCAATGTCTGAAATTAATATATACTCGTATGTCTACTGTTTATCCACATGTAATATACTGTTCGGCAATTTCAGGGGGAGCTTTTAAAACACTCTTAGATAGGTTATTTGTTGCGCAGAAAGAAAATAATGAGAGTAATATTTCATAAAAAACGGTACGATCATACTAATCCTCTATTTTGTGAACACAACCTTTTGAAAGTCCCCGATATAATATTCTTGCAAACTTGTATATTTCTTTTCAAATCAATTTACATATATCCCAATAATACATCTTATGAATTACTATCCAATAATGTTAATAACAGTAGAAGGCCAGATGACCTCAAACTTCCTCTCTGTAGGACTGTCCACGCATAGAGAAGTGTGAGTGTGCGCGGCGTCAGGGAGTGGAACAGCCTCCCGCACGAAATTAAATCACTAACCTCTGTCAATTTGTTTAAAAGCAAAGTGAAATGTTTCTTACTTCTAAACTATGAATGCTAACCATAGCAATGTCTGTGAATCATGTGCTGTTATGTGTTGATACACAGACACACATGTCAGGTGTGCACATCTTGTGGACGTGTGTATGTACATCACCAACAATGATATCATTAATAGAAAACTTTGGCTAATATAACATATGTTACGGCAAAGTATGTATGTAACCATGCATACATTTGTTATGTATGTATGTGAGTATGTGTATGTATGTGCACAGGTTTGTATGTGGCCATGTGTGTGTGTGTGTGTGTGTGTGTGTGTGTGTGTGTGTGTGTGTGTGTGTGTGTGTGTGTGTGTGTGTGTGTGTGTGTGTGTGTGTGTGTGTGTATGCGTGTATTGTGTGCCCGCATGTATGCATCATGCTGTACGTATGTATGTTCGCATACAGGTTGCATATGTGTGAGTGTGTGTGTCTGTGCATGTACATATGAATGTGTGTATGTATGCAGTTATATGTTGTGGTATGTATGTTTGTGGGTATCTATGTAAGTGTGTCTACCTGTGTTTGTGTTCGCGAAGTTCACGTATGTGAACATATATGTGGCACAGTATAGCATACTATACACTCCATCACTCATTATTGTGTCATGTGCTGCAAACAACAAAACAAGTAGTCTATTATTACCTCTATCATGTGCAAAATGGCGGCTCAAATAGGAACAAGTCAGGGTGTAAACATTTGCGCTACTTGTGTAATTCTTTATTCAGGTCTGTATAAAAGCTTCGGCTTGATGGACCTGGCCTTACGTATTGAACTGTGTATGAAATGCAGAAATGCATTAATGTTACAAAAGGCAAACAAAATATATCAATCAATCAACCTCTCTCTCTCTCTCTCTCTCTCTCTCTCTCTCTCTCTCTCTCTCTCTCTCTCTCTCTCTCTCTCTCTCTCTCTCTCTCTCTCTCTCTCTCTCTCTCTCTCTCTCTCTCTCTCTCTCTCTCTCTCTCTCTCTCTCTCTCTCTCTCTCTCTCTCTCTCTCTCTCTCTCTCTCTCTCTCTCTCTCTCTCTCTCTCTCTCTCTCTCTCTCTCTCTCTCTCTCTCTCTCTCTCTCTCTCTCTCTCTCTCTCTCTCTCTCTCTCTCTCTCTCTCTCTCTCTCTCTCTCTCTCTCTCTCTCTCTCTCTCTCTCTCTCTCTCTCTCTCTCTCTCTCTCTCTCTCTCTCTCTCTCTCTCTCTCTCTCTCTCTCTCTCTCTCTCTCTCTCTCTCTCTCTCTCTCTCTCTCTCTCTCTCTCTCTCTCTCTCTCTCTCTCTCTCTCTCTCTCTCTCTCTCTCTCTCTCTCTCTCTCTCTCTCTCTCTCTCTCTCTCTCTCTCTCTCTCTCTCTCTCTCTCTCTCTCTCTCTCTCTCTCTCTCTCTCTCTCTCTCTCTCTCTCTCTCTCTCTCTCTCTCTCTCTCTCTCTCTCTCTCTCTCTCTCTCTCTCTCTCTCTCTCTCTCTCTCTCTCTCTCTCTCTCTCTCTCTCTCTCTCTCTCTCTCTCTCTCTCTCTCTCTCTCTCTCTCTCTCTCTCTCTCTCTCTCTCTCTCTCTCTCTCTCTCTCTCTCTCTCTCTCTCTCTCTCTCTCTCTCTCTCTCTCTCTCTCTCTCTCTCTCTCTCTCTCTCTCTCTCTCTCTCTCTCTCTCTCTCTCTCTCTCTCTCTCTCTCTCTCTCTCTCTCTCTCTCTCTCTCTCTCTCTCTCTCTCTCTCTCTCTCTCTCTCTCTCTCTCTCTCTCTCTCTCTCTCTCTCTCTCTCTCTCTCTCTCTCTCTCTCTCTCTCTCTCTCTCTCTCTCTCTCTCTCTCTCTCTCTCTCTCTCTCTCTCTCTCTCTCTCTCTCTCTCTCTCTCTCTCTCTCTCTCTCTCTCTCTCTCTCTCTCTCTCTCTCTCTCTCTCTCTCTCTCTCTCTCTCTCAAGCGGTCTGTTCACCACCATCCTACTTTTCGCCACTCAGCCAAAACTGAACCAAGGTACATTTTTAATTTCATGAGAACTAGAATGGGTATTAGAAGCAGTCGATTGTCTGTGGAGGCAAGGCTGAGCCTCCTGGGCGAGTGTGGCGTGGACGCCGTGAGGCTGTCCCGCCCCCGCTCAGGGGGCTGCTGTGGGAGGGGGAGGCGCTCTCTGGCCTCCTTTACCTTCCGGCAAGGGGCCGAGGGGGGGGCGAAGCCCCTCGTGTCGGATCAGGCGGCCAGCCTGAACATGGACAAGCTGGCCGCCTTGGACCAGGAGACACCCATCAGGGTGCAGTGCCTGGCAGGAGGCGAAACAGTCTTCTGCCAGGACTTGCCCCTGAGGGACCTCCTGGCCGGACTGAGGTACACTACGGCGGGGCGTCACGCCGTTTTGTACTTCAGCCTGGCCGGAGGTCTGGGTGTCCACGGGGGGCAGGGGCAGGGCTGCCCCGTGCTCTTTTGCAACAGCAAGAGAGTGGGCAGCCGCCCCAAGCCCCCCCCAGGAGGACCAGGCTGTCCGCGTCCCCGAGGCGGGGCAGGAGGCCGGTCCCGCCCCAGAGGCTGGCCAGGTGGTGGCGGCCAGCCCTGGGGGACGAGGCCGGCCACGCCCCTGAGGCTGGCCAGGTGGTGGCGGCCAGCCCAGGGCACGAGACCTGCCCCGCCCCAGAGGCTGGCCAGGTGGTGGCGGCCAGCCCGGGGAAGGATGGCCTGGGCCTGTGGGTCTCGGCCCCCAGCCCGGAGGAGGGGCAAAAGGAGGCCAGGAGAGCCACGACCCCCGCGGAGGACGAGGGAGCGGGGCTCGTCCTCCGAGGAGTGGGGAAGGGAGTGGTGACCCCTTCCCCACCACCACAGCGCCAACTCCCCCAGCCAGGGAAGGCTCGCCAGGGGAGGGGCAGGGCTGGAAGCAGGTTGTCCCACGGCCTGTGGGACAACCTGCTCGCCATTGCACAGACCCTGTCCCTCACCCTGGTGGTGAACTCCGCCCTGCTGGAGTACTTCCCTGACTGAGGGGGGCAGCCGGCCCCACAGGGCAGTCGGCTGCCCGGGAGGGGGGAGGGGGGAGGGGGGAGGGGATAGGTTAGGTGGGAGGGGGGAGGGGGGAGGGGGGAGGGGATAGGTTAGGTGGGAGGGGGGAGGGGGGAGGGAAGACAGCCAGGAAGGGGGAGGGAGTGCTGTCTTGGGAGGGGGGAGGGGGAAAAGGGGTAGGTTAGGATAGGTTAAGTTAGGTTAGCTTAGGTTTAGGGTAGGTTAGGTTAGGTTAGGTTAGGGTAGGTTAGGTTAGGGTAGGTTAGGTTAGGTTAGTTTAGGTTAGGTTAGGTTAGGTTAGGTTAGATTAGGTTAGGTTAGGTTAGATTAAGCTATCAGGACAAGTAAATAAGAACAGTAAATTCTCCGGCAATTGGGAGAGAGAGGCCTGTGTTCTGAAACTCTACGCTCTCTCACCACGACTATTTTCAAAGGCCACAGAGATTATTAGCCGTTGCTCACAACACTGCTTCTCCTGTTAATAATGCACAAATCAGGCGTGTGCGGCGGCCATCATGTGAGCAATGCACGTATTTTCGTGTCCACCTGCTGCCTTGGCAGAGACAGAGCGAGAGAGAGAGAATCACGTTTTTTGCATGGCCAGTTTTCCTTTGTTTCTTCTTCGCATATTTTATTATTCGCATATTTATTACCAAATTACTCGAGAATGAGCCTTATTGGAAGCCAAGGGAAAATAAACTGTATGATCGAAGTATGGGAAGATTAATATACGTACTTGAAAATGTACCTTATGGAAAGTATAGGAAAATTAACCGTATGATCCAAGTAGGGGAAAATAAATATAGCTACCCGAAAAACAACCTTATTGAAAGTTATAGGAAAATAAACCGTATGATCGAAGTATTGCAAAATAAACCTTATAGCAAAGGAAGTGGGAGGGAAACGTCTCTCTCTCTCCCTCAATGAGAGAGAGAGAGAGAGAGAGAGAGAGAGAGAGAGAGAGAGAGAGAGAGAGAGAGAGAGAGAGAGAGAGAGAGAGAGAGAGAGAGAGAGAGAGAGAGAGAGAGAGAGAGAGAGAGAGCGCATACCTTGATTTATGCCTCGTTAGTCAGGTGATTTGATGCATCTCTATTCTGTCCACCTCCCTAATGCAGGAGTTAACCGGCATTCTCAATCATTCGTCACTTTCTCTGCTTAACACTGGAACTCACTGCCTATTTCTGTATTTCCTCCTTCCCATGACTTGAATTCTTTCATGAGGGAGGGCTCAAAAACATTTCTGTAATCTGGCTTACCTTTTCGGTCCTCCTTTAGATACTGACAAATCAGTGTAGCCTTTTTATACGTAATTTAATGCCCTTTGCCCGCGCCCTTCTTACACAAACAAAGATAAACAAAAAATGCAGCACACAAGAATCTAGCAGACTAAAAATACTCCCTCCTGACCGCCCACCTCCCCGGATCCTCCCTGAGCACCAGTCAATTATTCCTCGGCTCAGCACTCGCCCTTCATCACAGCCTTGTTAAAACACCCTGCTAACTCTTTGGGGATACCAGGCACACAGACGCAAGACAGGTGCACAAATACACAAACACACAGACAGACAGACAGACAATCATAACACATCATCAGGCAGGAGAGCAAAAATCGTACATAATGACTGTTCTCTCTCTCTCTCTCTCTCTCTCTCTCTCTCTCTCTCTCTCTCTCTCTCTCTCTCTCTCTCTCTCTCTCTCTCTCTCTCTCTCTATCTATCTATCTATCTATCTATCTATCTATCTATCTATCTACTTATCTGTCTATCTATCTGTCTATGTGTCTACCTTTCTATCTGTACATCTGCCCATCTCTGTCCATCTATCCATCCACCTTTCTATCTACCTATTCATCTACCTATCTTTCCCTCTATCCTTCCATCTACCCATCATTCACCCTATCTATCCACCTATCCATCCATCCATCTCTCTATCTGTCTCTCTCACGTCACCAAACACAGTGACCACCAATGCTTCCCCAGCTGCAGTCGTTCACGCCACAGCTGCACCAAGCCTCGCTCATGAAAGTGTCACCACCAGATACCTCTCCTCCAAACACTCCCTGATACCTGCCATTACCTGCGTGACACTTGTGGCTTATCGCAGAGGTAATCATGCGCCGTTCAAGGTAACCAGGTGAGTGAGTGGACATAAATAAAAGAACAATAATGGGAGGAGGATATAGAAAGGAAAAAAAAAAAAAAGCAGTGAAAATAATATATTGTGAATTGCAGCAGAGTGGCGAGTGTCGGGGCTGCCTCGCCCTACACTCCATTACGGTGAGCAGAGGTGTGCTGGTGTGGCTGTGGGAACACACTGTGACGGAGTTCTCGCGGCCCTCTTCATTATGTGCTGTACACCACGCACGATAAAAACTTAATTACATTTCTCCTTACAGTAGAAAAACCAAGCACAGGATAATCGCCGACTCCGATGCACGCCGAACAAAGGTGAATAAAGATGGCAGGCAGCATTCGCGCGTGTCGTGCGGCGTCGAGCAAGTCGGTAAGCGGGTCAAACCAGAGCATGGAAAATAAATACATAGTACAAAATAAAGGCATTTCCATAAGTCGAAGGCAGCCGTGCGGAGGTGAAACACAGTGACCACACTCGTCAAGGTGCTGCGGGGAAGTGGTGGTGCCTCCACCGGGCTCCTCAGAATGCTCATTTCGCCATTTTTCAATCCCTGAATTCAGCATCTCAAAATTCCAGCGACTACAGCAAACTTCGCCCAAGTGTCAAAGTGGCATGCAGGCCAAGCAGGTAAGCAGTGATGAGGGCTGCCCACCTTGCCGCGTCACCTCGTGGCTGAAATACACAACACCAGACACTGAAAGTACTTAGTGCTACTTACATTGAACTTCACCTCTTGATGGTGGTGGTGGTGGTGGTGGTGGTGGTGGAGGTGGTGGAGGTGGTGGCGATCGTTACCTGTGAAGGTGAAAAAAAAAGAAAGTCAATTAGATGATAAAAAAGAAAGTTAACAAAACAAAATTGCACACTTTGTATCATAGTCATATTTTCTCCTTCAAGACACAACAAGTCGAGGACATGCATCGTTTGTGTACGTCTGATTGTTCTTTCTTACTTTGACTTTCCTTTGTCTCACACTAACACTTTCCTAACAAACTTTTTTTTTCATTTACATCAACAAATAAACAATACGTACAGTAATATGAAGTGCAACAGACATTTTCCGAAGACTTACAAAAAATACACCCAATACTGTATGGTTTACGAAACACATACGAAACACTGTACACATACTTACTGAAACACCGCAAACTTCCTTCGTAGGTTTGACAAATGCAGCAAACATTACACACAGGTAACTAACTGTGACAAACACTAAAAAACACTGTCCACATACTTACTGAAACACCGCAAACTTCCTTCGTAGGTTTGACAAATGCAGCAAACACTCTACACACAGGTAACTAACTGTGACAAACATTCTAGGTACACTTAATGGAATGTGGCAAAATATATCAAAATATCATAGATGGTTATACACTGTTCTATAAAGACAAGGAAAACAGGAGAGGAGGAGGCGTCGCGTTATACGTTAGGGACACATTACAGTGTTGTATTAACAGTAGAATTAAAACTGATAGCAAAACAGAGTCGATATGGGTAGATATTAAGGAAGGATCACAGTCAGTAGTACTGGGAGTAGTGTACAGGCCACCGAACAGTACAAAGGAAATTAACACCTCACTGTGGCAGGAAATAAATAGAACAGGCAGGTACAGTCAGGTATGTGTGCTAGGAAATTTAAATTTTGGGAATATCGACTGAAGCCTGGTGGTGGGTAACAAGGAAGCAGAGGAATTTCTTAAGGTATTTCAGGATAATTTTTTAAAAAAGGTAGTCGTAGAACACACAAGGGGGAACAGTATTCCAGATTTAATTCTTACTAACAGGGAGGAAGCAGTTACGCAGGTAGAGGTTGGAGGACAGCTAGGTAACAGTGACCATCAAGAAATTAGGTACAATTTAAAATGGGAGGAAACTTTTAGAAGCAAAAACACTAGTAAAATACCTGACTTTAGGAGAGCAGATTTTGAAGAATCAAAAAGGTACCTCCAAGGAATTGACTGGCAACGGATGCAGGGTGAGGTCAGGTCCGGGACGGAGTTGAGAGAGATAAGGCAAGATAAGAGAGGTGAGGTGAGGCGTGAGGGTGTAGGACAAGAGGAGGGAAGATGTGTCCGGAAGGGGCGGAGGAGAGAGAGCGAGAGAGAGGCGGGGATAGGTGTGAGTATGTTGGAGGATCAGGTCATGCTGAAATGGGAGAGGTGAGGTCGAGGTGAGTAGATGAGGGAGTGGAGAGGATGGAAGGGGCCGAGATGAGGGAATTAGGTGCAGAAAATGTAGATGAGTTGTATAAATATTTCGTAGATAAACTGCATACAGGTCAGTTAGCAAACATCCCGAATACAGCAATAAGATCACAGAAAATGACCCTAAATGGATGACTGCTAGGTTAAAACATTATATAGGGCGGAAGAGAAGTATATATATAAGAGATTAAGGGCAGGTGAAGAAGTTTTAAGGCCACAATATAATGAATTAGTTAGAACAGTCAGGAGGTTAACGAGGAAAGCTAAGGGCAATTATGAATTAAAGGTAGCCAGCCAGGCGAAGACGGACCCCAAGGAATTTTATCAGGTATACAGGACGAAGAATAAGGATACTGTAGGTCCATTAAAGGCAGCAGATGGGGAGCTGGTTAGTTCTGGGGAGGAGGTTAGCAAAATTGTGAATAAGTATTTTTTAACTGTCTTCACCCAGGAAAACATGCAGGATATGCCAGATAGTGAACAGGTGTTTAGAGCAGATGAGAATGAGAAGCTGACAGATATTTCCATAACTAGGGATATAGTGGAACAGGAGCTAGATAAACTAAAAAGTTCAAGACACCAGGACCACATGAAATATATCCCAGAGTACTTAAGGAATGCAAAGAGGTTATTAGTGAGCCGTTAGTTTCTGTCTTTAGGAAATCACCTGAGTCAGATGAGGTACCAGTAATGTGGAGGCAGGCTAATGTAGTACCAATCTTTAAGAAAGGAGATAAAACTTTAGCGTCTAATTATAGACCTGTCAGCTTAACTTCAGTTTTGGGTAAATTATTGGAGTCAATAATAGCGAGGAACATTAGGGAACATTTAGACAATTAGAATCAGTGCATAACTTGATAAATCAGTCACAGCATGGCTTCACAAAGGGAAAGTCTTGCCTGACAAACTTGTTAAGTTTTTACAGTAGAGTGTACGAGGCAGTAGATAATGGTGATAGTAGATTAGATAATGGTGACAGGTAGATTAATTAGGTCAGAATCGGATGCCATCGCCTTGCAGGCAGATTTCAATAGGATGAAAGAATGGACGGAGAGATGGCAAAGGCAGTTTAATATCAACAAATGCAAAGTAGGTAGAGGAAACCCACACAATAGGTACACATTAAACAACCAAACTCTGGTAGGTACAGGGTACGAGAAAGATTTTGGAGTTATGAATTCCGTCTAGGAAAACAATGCATAAAGGCCAGAAACAGGGCAAATAGGGTACTAGGATTCATTTTTAGGAGTGTTAAAAGTAGAAGGCCGGAAGTAATATTAAAGTTATACTTGGCGCTGGTCAGACCTCATCTAGACTACGCTGTGCAGTTCTGGTCCCCACATTACAGGAAATATATAGGTCTATTAGAATCAGTACAGAGGAGAATGACTAAAAGGATACAAGGGATGAGGAGTATTCCTTACGAAGCGAGATTGAAGTTGTTAAATTTACATTCTTCAGAGAGACGTAGGTTAAGAGGGGACCTGATAGAGGTCTTTAAGTGGTATAAGGGTTATAACAAGGGGGATGTAAGTAAAATTCTTAGAATCAGCAACCAGGATAGAACAAGAAATAGCGGGTTCAAGCTTGAAAGATTTAGGTTTAGGAAAGAAATAGCAAGAAATTGGTTCTCAAATAGAGTGGTAGATGAGTGGACCGGACTCAGTAATCATGCTGTTAGTGCTAGGACATTAGGGAGCTTTAAGAGAAAATTAGACGGGTTTATGGAGGGGGATGATAGGTGGAAATAGGTAGGTATATTTCATACAGGGACTGCCACGTGTAAGCCTGGTCGCTTCTTGCAGCTTCCCTTATTTCTTATGTTCTTATGTTCTAATATCCATGCACTTGATAGAATAAGGCAAACATTTTCCGTAGACCTAATGAAAAGTGACGAATAATATCTGTAGATTTAAGAGAATGTGGCCAATGTCAAGTGTACACTTGATGAAATGCTGCAAACACTCTCCGTGGACTTAACAAACTCCGGCTAAAAGTCTCGGTACAGTCAATGACAGAGGGCAGATATTCTCTCTAGCTTTTAAGAAATACGGCAAATGTTTTCTATACACTTCATTTTCATAAACTTAATGTTCAGTGCCTCAAAAACTCAATTCCTCCATCTATCAACTCAACACAACCTTCCAGACAACTATCCCCTCTTCTTCAATGACACTCAACTGTCTCCCTCTTCTACACTGAACATCCTCGGTCTGCCCTTTACTTATGATCTGAACTGGAAACTTCACATCTCATCTCAAGCTAAAAACGCTTCTATTAATGTGTTTAGACACTTTAACAGAAACATAAGTATAAAAGATTTATCATTCTTTTCCTTTTCCCTCTTTCGGTGGAAGAAGACAACAATAAAAACCCAAATAAAACCTCGCATTAATTCAATTTTGGCCAGCTACTCCAAGCAAAAGGAAAAAATGACTTCTCATATACAGTGAAACTTTATATATATATATATATATATATATATATATATATATATATATATATATATATATATATATATATATATATATATATATATATATATATATATATATATATATATATATATATATTCAGACGTGGGCATGATCATGATCACTAATCAAAAAATCATAATCGTTGGCTGTGATTACGTAATCATAATCAAATCATAATCATATTTTTCTTGATAATAATCATTGACTAAAATTTGATTATTTTGATTATTTTTTTTTGTAATTTCCATCAAGCACTTCGCTTTCAAATCCAAGTATGTTAGGAAAGCTTAGCACCATCTCATGTTTTACTTGCTTGTCTCTTATGATGTACGAGTATCAGCCAAATGCACACAAAGCCTATACGTGTTTCAGCAGACTTCAAATGCACTACTGGTAAAAATGATTCCCGCCAGGCTGGTGTGGGAGTGCACAGCCACACGGTTACTTATGAAACATGTTGTTTGTTGTCTGTCAGTGTGTGTGTGTGTGTGTGTGTGTGTGTGTGTGTTGTTGTTGTTGTTGTACTGTATCACCCAACACATTTGTACATGCATATGCTGCTGGCTATGTACTGTAAGGCAAACAACACGTTTGTACATGCACACGCTGCTGGCTTATTTAAGGCAGACAGCTGGTACACTCATCACTCCACTCCACTCCTCAACAAGTACATCTCTAGATCATCATGGGGAAACCAATGCTGGACCAGTATTGAAAAAGTCTTAACGAGGCAGAAACCAAAGTTTGTGCTCTCTAGAAAGACTGTGAGACAGACAGAGATGTTTCGCTCGTAACATTGCATATATAACAGCTAACTGGCAGCTCAAGACGCACGGGACGTAAACCACCGAAGATAGTCGGAATGCTTAATGAAATGATATAATTAAGAATATTTACAAATAAAGCATTTCAATATGTAACAGGAACAAAATTACAAATAAATCTTGCTACATCTTAATTTATCTGTAGAGTAAAACATACAAATAAAAGATATATTTGAATCCTGATGTGAGCAGCAACATGCTAGACCAAACTGTTATCTGTACTCCTCAACAACCAAACTCCCCCAACGTGCCACTCATTTTGAATAGTGAAACAGAAAAGCAGTAGCAAAAACAACCAACAGTCATTGACATTGTCCTAGTGTGCCGCCGCCATTATCTGTTAACCAGACCGTTGCTTCATAATGAAAAGTATTTTTCTTTCTTAATGCAATGCCATATATATGTGTGTGTATATTACACCAAAAAATTAAAATACAAATAGCAAGAAAACTCACTCCCACTCTCCCTTCAGGCTTCACGATAAATTTTCATATATATATATATATATATATATATATATATATATATATATATATATATATATATATATATATATATATATATATATATATATATATATATATATATATATATATATATATATATATATATATAATTACCGCAATGTATTGAGTTGTTTGAACTCTGAGAAAGCTCATCCAGATGTCAAGGTGGATAGCAACGTGGAGGCAGTAACAACAGCAGCTGGTGGAGCCCTTGTTCCAATAACTGACTTTGGGATATCTATTACAAGGAAAAAATGGTGATCGCCGCCAAAAGGAAATGGACAAGTTACTCCTTCGCTTCATTGCCGGCTCTCTCCAACCTCTTTCAAGGGTTGAGGATGCTAACTTTCAAGCTCTTCTTAACAAGGCCCAGCCCAGCTACAGCAGCCCAAGCCGCAAGGAGCTCAGCAGCAAGCTTCTTCCTTCGCAAACCCAACAACTACAGGAACATCTCAATAAGAAGTTTTCTTCTGTTGGTTACGTCTGTGTTACAGTTGGCCTTTGGACAAACAGACAGATGCGGTCGTACATTGGGATCTGTCACAACTGTCACAGACACACAAGTCAAAGATGATTACTACTCTCAAAAGCTCCATCAAGAAATCACTGAAGATCTATGAAGACAAGGCGATGTTTCAGCTGGCTTCACTCCTAGACCCACGCTTCAAGATGGACTGGTGCCCACCACAACAAGTCATGTTCATCACATCCCTACTGAAGTCTAAAGTACATGAAATTATGTCCACTGCCACTGAAGAAAAGGGTTCCCTTCAGGAAAATAAGGAGGCCCCTACAAAGAAGTGCAGGCTGTTCAGATTCATGACACCATCAGCATCAACGAGCTCTTCCCTCTGTACATTAACATCAACTTTATCACAAGTACAATCCTACCTGAGTCAGCCAACAACAGAGGATGACAGTGACCCCCTTCTCTTCTGGGAACAGAATCAGTCACCATTACCTCAACTAGCTATACTGGCTCTCCGATATCTGTGTATCCCACCATCATCAGCTCCAGTTGAGACACTTTTCTCTCTTGCTGGGAAAGTCTTTCGTCCTGAACGATGCACAATGACCGATGTTCGCTTTGAGGAGTTGATGTTTATCAAGTGTAACCAACACTTACTAAATTACACATTACATGACAAATAATCTAGCCTATAAGAAATCATGTGTATAACAAGTTCTATATTTTTCAAAGAGAAATACTTTGTTTTCATTATTGCTGTGAAAGCCTGTGATCATGATTTGAAATAAATTCATAGAAGTAATGTATTATGTACTGTAAAGCAAAGACAAATAAAACCTCTTGCACACTATGTATGTTTTTAATACCATCAGTTAGTAAGTGATTCAAACGGTTATGTTACTGTGCTCAAATATGGAACAGTGCACCTAATACATGTAGTTTGCTACCTGTTTAGGCATTGTACTTAATCATTGCTAATCATTATCTTTTTATAAATAATCACAGCGAGATGTGATTGCAATCATAATCTAATACAAATCATGCACAAAAAGACAAAAAAAAAAAATAATCGTAATTAAAAATTACAAAACTAAACTAATCATCATTTAATCACAATCAAAATAGTATTCCACACCATAATCAAAATCAAATCATAATAATTTTTTAAAATCATGCCCATGTCTGGCAGGTGTGGGATGAGCTTCCTCACTGAATATTAGTAGTGAGGTTTGTGTAGGATGTGATTTATCATTGAGTATTAAATATGTGAAGTGATTTGAATCGAAGTGTAATGTGAAGTGTTCCAAATATTTAATGGAATCAATTTGAGGGGAGATGAAACAATTTTCGTACTTTTTCGTTGTTGTTGGAAGTCGTCTATGGTCGTCTGAGTGTAAATACTCGTATATATCAATAATACAAATTAAGTAAAAATTATGAAAACTTAAACGCGTTCCCTTGAACCCACAAAAGCCAGTCTTAGAGCGCCAGCAAGATCGTGCAGCATAGCAACGTGGCACTGGTGGCATTGGTGAGATTTATATTGTAAAGAATAATGTTGCAAAGATGATAGTGCATAGATTGACATTGCAAAGACAGATAATATCAGACTGATATTGCAGAATTTAGGATATTGCAAGAATAGGATGTGACAAATGTGACATGAGAGCTGTAATGATTTGTTGCAATTGATGTTGTAATTACTTGTTGTTGAGTTGCCTGCGAAATTTGGTGTTATACTGAAACAATTTGTGAAAATTTTGAGTACTAAAGAAAATTTATGATAAAAGCAGTAAAGTTATTCATTCTGCGTCTGTGTTGCTCGCAAGTTGTCATCATACAAGCTCTCACCCCCATACTTTTTGTGGCTACCTTACTTGATTGCTTAAACCGTCTTGCTCTGATTAAAAACCATCTTGAAATATGTTCGGTGAGTTATATTGCTTGTGTGAGAAGGGAATTATGACCTCTTGTAATGGTCATCAGTTACTTGTTTCACCAGCGGCACACAAACAAATAGAGGGAGAAACACACAGGGAAACACACATATCAAGATAATAAAAATGTGCAGCATGTCATAGGTGTTGTCATCATAATCGGTATAAGAATGGCAATATTGTTGACTTCTAGACGGTAGTGATATATTAGTAGCTACTCGTAGATTGACCACCGGCAGGGAACACAGGAGCTACAGAGTTGTATAGGAGAAGATGGTAAGGATAAGATTTCATTATGAAACACCTAATCCTACAAATGGCAGATTCTGTTTGATGCCGAAAAATTAGTTATTTAGAAACGTAAAGGAAAGGACTTACTAAGCAGAAATTTACAGAGAGAAGCAAGTGCGAGAAGACGATAAAATTAATGAAGGAAACATACGAGCCGAAAAATTAATATATAAGTAGTAGCTTTGATACAGAAGCGAGTGACTGAAATAAGGTTGAAAATTTCTGAAGGGTGGTACAAACTTGTATCATCATGAATAAAAAAATAAAAATAAAAAATAAAAAAACAAGAAACGAGTTGTCCTCACAGCTGATGTGAGTACTTGATTTATAGAAAATGATGGTCTATGAAAATTGACATTGCTTGATATTTAGAAAATTGATAGTGGCAATGGTTAGTGATAAATGTAATGCAAGAAATATGTGAATTATATTGTTTAATAAAAGTCATGTTGAAACCCGAGATAAACGCGGAAGCGTATGCGTGATGTCCAGGCCTAAATAAGCCATAAATAGACTGGGTTGATAAGGCGACTGGAAATAAAAGCAAATGCTTGGAGTGAAGGCAAAAGAAATTTTTCAGTCTAGCATTAAGAAAACGCTCAGCCACGTAGTAAGACAGATAAAGGGGAGAATTAGGATATTGAAGTCACTGTAAAATACTGTGAGAGGTCATCGAGTGGGATAACACTAATGGAACAGTGCTAGCTTAGCTCATGCAACAGAAGGATTGTTAGCTAGACCTCACCTCAGTGACGAAATGCGAGTCTGATGAGGAGATAGTTCAAGTTACCACTACAGCTTCTACTTATGCTTTTTTATAAATTACAAAATTGCAGCTAAATTGAGTAAAAAGAGGAATTTAAGCATATAGTAAAAAAAAAAAAGTATGGAAAGGCAAATAGATGTTAATGAAATGAATTCATAACTGTATATTCACAAAAAGTAGTAAACAAGTGACTGTACTGAAAGACGATGACATGCTGATCTGCCCTCTTGCAAAGTACAATGATATGTGATAAAAAATATTTATTGATATCGCGAGGAAAGGAGTGGGTTTTCAAAATAATAATGAGATAAGGTTGAAGACGTCTTAAGAGCGTGAGTTCGAGTGTGAAAATTAGATGTCAATAAATAGCGAGAATTGTCTATGTTAGAGTAGTTAAGAATGGGCACTGGAACAACTTTTGCAACCTGTGTAGCTCACACTCCAAATAAATACACAGGAAATTCGGCGATAACGATTTGCGGAGGATTGTGAGGATTATGGAAAAGCATCCTGATAAGTTAAGACATTGGTCAGAGTCTTAGATAACGCAGTACTATAATGATGCTCTACAAACTTCGTGTTGTTTGATAAATTGAAATTAGAAGTGTTTTACATAAAGGATAATGCAAGTGCATAATGCTGAAGCACACTAGTGCACCACTGAGAAAGCCCTCTGTTTCCTTGCTATTAATAACAATTTCAATAAACAGAATGCTGTGTTGGGTAACAGGTTGTTTTTCACGAAACTAGAGACTCCTGTAGTGGGTAGTGTCTACATTTAGATGAAAAATATAGCATATCAAAGCGACACTGATGGCTGAAGCTGACATCAAGGTGAAGTACATTACTGGGCAAAAAATACATGATATTGTAGCGAGGTTATCATATGTGGATGAGCATAAATAATGGAATATGATGGAGAGATTTCTCATGAAGCCCAGAGGAAAGATATAAATTGATACATGATATATATATATATATATATATATATATATATATATATATATATATATATATATATATATATATATATATATATATATATATATATATATATATATATATATATATATATATATATATATATATATATATATATATATATATATATATATATATATATATATATATATATGTGGAGATGAGATATATACTAAAGAGAAAAAAAAATGATGAAAAAAAAATCTATACAAGCAGTTGACCAAATCATATTTTGAAACAAATGAAATTATTATGCGTTACAGAAATGTGTAAGACAGATCGATGAAAATATAATGAAATTGTTATTAAGAATAATCGATATATAATTGATATATAGAACTGAAGATGAAAAGGTTAAGAGTTGAGGATATGAATGTAAAATATTGAAGAGGTTAATTATGACAATCAAAAATGAAGTAGGTAAAAAAAATACATATGTGGCTTACTGATGTGATTAACTTAATGGTGAGTATGCACAAGCTGAGTTAGATGAAGTTGAACGTTACGAATTATAACTGTGCATTAATTAGTTCTCGGAAACTGACGCGTCAGATTATGATATATTACCCTTGTATACTCCCAGGTTGTACCTAGCGAACTTGCACACTTCCTGCTGGCCGAGCACCATGGCAGTGTTCTTTTTTTTCTTCAGGGAGGAAAGGAAAAAGAGGGAAGGATACTTTTGCAAGTCCTATCTGGGGATTAGTCTGTTCAGAAGGTTGGGGGACGCCACAGATGTATCGTTTCGACAAGTATTCAGGTGTGGAAAAGCTTGAGCGTATACATACGCAAGGATTTGCAATTTTGTACAAGTGAGCTCGAAAAAAAAAAAAACTCATTTCAAGAAAAAAGAAAAAGAAAAAAACATTGCACGCAACGCAGACTCAGATCATTTCATGCATAATTGCTTTAGTGTTGTATATTCATAAAGCAAGGAAGGAAGGAGTTAATGTTAAATTTGCAGTTAGTAAGCGATACGCTTAAAGTATTAACAAATGTTCATCTTGAACTAAAAAGTCAAAACTTGCATCTTAAAGTGATTGAGAGAATATAAATGAAATTAAAATATTTGTGTCTATGCATAATGGGAAGTCATTACTTATATGGTTTGAAATAAGTATTGTTGTTCCCTCTACACTTTATTTGAGCGCAGAATGAAATGTTTATTCATCTAAGAGAGTAAAGATAGATGAGTTCACCTAAAGCTGATATGAGTGACTACATTACAAACTTGGGTTGCTACTTACAACTTTTAGAGAGATTCCCGCCGACACCTTTTCATGTCCGCAGGATGACCTCCCTTCCATTATTTCTTTATAAATCTAAGTGTTTTCTGACTGCATCACACTTCTAGTCATATTGAGAATACTTAGAACTGATTTTCCTGACTGATATCATGATATAACTGTTGTGGAAAATATGATTGATTGTTGAACTCTCCTCTTACTGGTCAAGATATTCAAAGTTATATTTTGTTTTCTCCACAAATGCTCTATTTTTAAACTCAGAACTTATGAATTTTGCTAACAGGTGCCTTCCCAGTAGTTATGGATGGGTACCTTTTTCTCTACACAATGTAAAGATAACCTGCAGTTCCTGATAAAAGCATCAGCCTGCCGGGACCCGGACTGGTACGTCTGGCTGTTGACAGTGCTGGCTGTTGGGGTCACCCTGATGTTCGTGGGCGAGGGGAACCTCGCCCACGAACATCACGAACAACCACGAACACCTATGGCTCCCCTGGTTCCGGCAGCATGGAGCGTGCCTTCCAAACCCACACCCTGCACCACCTCCACGGATGAGGGAACGAACATCCAGCCAAGTAACCAGCCGCGGGAGGACGCGCGATCATAAGGAGGGCATGTTGTAACCCAAGAAACAAGAAGAAATGCAACACGTAAGAAGAAAGAAGAATGAAACAAGAATGTAGAAATGGAGAAGAAAAATAAACACGAAAGCAGGTACCAAGAAGCTACCACCACCCTGATAGATAAGAGACGAGACGTGACCACCGAGGAGAACAACAAGATGCGGTGAGTCATCACAAGACTAACAGAGCCGCACATTAGCACCAGATTACAAGAAGAGGTGGCTATCACTGAATTAGTATACGAGGAAACCAGAGGTCACCGGAAGCAGATGACGTGGACAACACAGACAGCCGGCACACCATAGGAATCGCCGCCACCTTCTTCCTGATTAGAAGATGCGTTTACCAAAGTTACTTGAGAATTAACCTTATTGAAAGTTAAGGGAAAATAAACTGTATGATCGAAGTATGAGAATATAAATATAGTTACTTGAAAGTGGACCGTACGGAAAGTATAGGAAAATGAAACATATGATCAAAGTATGAGAAAATAAATATAGTTACTCGAAAATTAACCTTATTCAAAGTTACAGGAAAATTAACTGTGTATGCACGTGTATGAGATGTAGAAGACGGGAATAGACAGAAGAAACAAGAGACAGAGAAACAAGCTAGACAGAGCTGTCAAGCCAGAGAGGGTCAAGATGGGCTAGCCGCCTGTCACAGTACCAGTAAGTAGCGCCAGACAGTTGTAATGCAGTCAGAGTAAAATGTTGGTGTTATTCATTGACAGAGAGGGATTGGGTACGTGTAGGATGTGTTCGTCATTGAATATTAGTTGCAATGTTTGTGTAGGATGTGAATTATCATTGAGTATTGAATATGTGAAGTGATTTGAATCAGTGAAGTGTTCCAGATATTTCATGGATTTTATTTGAAGAGATATGAAACAATTTTCGTTGTTTTTCGTTGTTGTCGGAAGTCGTTGTTGTCGGAAATTAAGTAAGAATTACAAAAAATTCAAAGCGTTCCTTTGAACCCACAAAAGCCACTCTTATAGATTAGGGACGCAACAAGATCGTGCAAAGTAGAAGCACGACAATGAAGACAAGAGCAAAAAAGTTCTCTGTGTCAGTATCAGGAAAAAATGGTAAAATTTTGCTATTTTGGGGCAAACATTATTTTAAAAGCCACAAAAAAAAATTGACATGAATAATGGACATTTTCTGTTGTTTTCCAATGAAAAGAGTTGGAAAATAAAACTTGCTTGTCAAAGACGAAAATCGTGTTACATAGTGAGTCAGTATCGTCTACATCGTGTTACCTAACAGTTTTTCTTACTTGTTTGATTTATTTATTTTTCTCTCTCTCATATATATATATTTTGGCATGCATAATTCTTAGCTACTGGTGGGTTTCCCTTCACTTATTTATTTCATCAGTGAGCTCTGTGAGTGTGTGTGTGTGTGTGTGTGTGTGTGTGTGTGTGGGTTCTGGGTCAAGCGTTTGTAGAGTGTATGGAGGAGGAGGAGGAGGAGGAGGAGGAGGAGGAATACAAAGGAAAAGCCAAACAGCAACATACCTTTTAGTCCTTGCAAGGCTGTTTGGTAACTACTTCTAACTAGCTACAGGGAAGAGAGACAGGACAGCATAGCAGAAGGCTCCTTCCCACCCACCACTCCCTCCAGCTTGTGCTGTCATGGAAATAGTTGGGAAAAAGTACCATGAAGGATGGAAAAACTGACATGGAATTTTCATAGGAAAGAATGAAAAGAAGTTTTACTATTTACCCCTACGGTGAACTCTATACGTCTAACTGAAAGTAAATACAATTTATTATAAAATTTGTCTGTAAAATAAGAGTTTATTAGTGAATTTAGTAATTACTCGGACAAGAAGAGAGCTTGTTGGGGATTTGCTTTTAGATATTTGTCTATTTTATTTTTTTAATAATTCAACAGAACTGCTGTTTACAATTTCTGAAGAAAATTTATTCCATATATTTACTATACAATTAAAGAAAAAATATTTGGCCTCGTGGAATTTAAAACGTTTTGGTATAATCTTGAATCCATTATTTCTTGTTAGGTTAGAATGATCAATAGTAAAATATTTATTTGCATCAATGTTACTATATCCTTTAAAGATTCTGAACACTTCAATTAGGTCTCCTCTTATCCTGCGCTTTGTTAAACTAAATAGTTTTAGTTCTTCCAGTCGTTCCTCATACGCCTTATTACGCAATCTTGGAATCATCTTTGTGACTCTGCGCTGTATCTTCTCTAGTTTTTTAATTTTTTTTTTTTTTTTTTTTGTAATATGGTGACCAAAACTGTACACAGTATTCTACATGAGGGCGCACCAGTGAGTTATATAAGGCAAGTATAAACTTTTCTGATTTAAATTCAAAGGTTCTTCCAATGAACCCTACTAATTTATTTGCCGTCTTTACTGTTTTTATGCAGTATTGACTCGGCTTTAGGTCGTTTGACACAACGACACCAAGATCTTTTTCTTTATCAGGGCTTGACAGTTGCATGTTATTAATTACATGAATAGGAGGAGAGGGAGGAGAGGAGAAGGAGAAGGAGAAGGAGGAGGAGGAGGAGAAGGAGGAGGAGAAGGAGGAGGAGGAAGAGGAGGAGGAAGAGAAGGAGGAGGAGGAGGAGGAGGAGGAGTAAGAACGAGGAGTGAGGAGGAGGAATGAAGAAAATGAAGAAAAGAGGGAGTAGAAGGACAACAAGAACAAAGCAAAAACAAGAAGCGACACACACACACACACACACACACACACACACACACACACACACACACACACACACACACAGACATACAAAACAAAACAAAAAAATTAATTAATTATTTAATTAACTAAAAAATAATAATTTTGTGGATATCTATCAACGAGAGAGAGAGAGAGAGAGAGAGAGAGAGAGAGAGAGAGAGAGAGAGAGAGAGAGAGAGAGAGAGAGAGAGAGCAGTGGGGGTAAGTGATGGTGGTGGTGAGCGGGATGAAGGGTTGATGCTGTGTTTCTCTATATACTTTTTCTTTTCTTTTCCTTCTTCATCTTTTTCTTATTCCTGTAATTTTGTAGTGAGCAACAGATGGTGCTGCGACACATCTCATGAAATGATTCTTCCACTCAGAATATTTAACCAAACCATGTTACACTAAACGAAGAAAATACTACATGCATATATACAAAATAAAAAAATTGAGGTTAATCAGTGTTGTTCAAAATAATGATCATCCTGTGTCCTCAGGTCACAATGATCCAGCTCCTGCTCTTCTTGCTTCCTCACTGATGCACGTAAGGGTCACGGCTCGTTTTCTTCCCTTGGATGTGTAAACGTGGAACTGAACTTACACAGTGACACGAGAATGTCGCAGTGTAAATCATTTTAGCTGACCCCAAAACTAAACGTCAGTTACATTGTGTGAATCCTTAACTCTGGCGAGGTTTTCCAAGGCTCTAAATGGCTCTCAGACCGTGGTGGCGTGAAAATGTTAGTGAGATATTAGTGCATAGGTGCTCGTGTATCGATAGAGACTCAGATAACAGAGATAACTGACTGAGGGAAATTAATATTTAGACAAGTAATATACTGAATCATATAAATGTATTATATCTATTGTTTTGAAGTGAGTGTTCATGATTGCAGTGTTGGTTTGGCAAAAATTAAATATCATTAATGGAAAGGGTGCATCTCTATTGCCGATGAAAAATAATCTTAATTCTTTACCTTCTTTCATTCTTGTCTCTGATTGGCTAAAGTCCTTATCACATTCTAGAACCAAGGTCTTTCATTGGCCCATCTGGTGGGTGCCAAAGTGCTTTAGCTCCAAGCTGCTGAGTGGCTGCAGAAGCGACCGCTGAGGTATACTAACAGTCAGATCAGGTTTTCAGTAAGACTGGCCAATGCCTGGATTTTCTACAGAAGATCTTGGCGCACCACTGAATAATACAAGATTCAACAAGAAGAACAAGAAACAACAATCAATGGACGCTCACGAGACCCTCGGTGAGAAGAACACGGAGAAAATGAAACAGACCAAGCACCACAGCAAGAGGAGGAGCTTGGAAAACCTCCAAGACTGCACCGGTCATAAGAAAACAAACACTGAAGGGGTTATGGAACCCAAAAAGCAGAGGAATAACTTAAAAACCAAGACGCGGATGAGGATGGAATATTTGTATCCGATTATAGACCCCAACAAGAAGAGGAAGAAGCAGGACATGGAGGGCGATGAAAACCAGGACAAGAAGACCAAGAAAGACACGGAGGACCACGAGAAGCAGTACAAGAACACGAAGAAGGACACAGACGACCACGAGAAGCAGGACAGGAAGACGAAGAAGGGCACGGAGGACTACAAGAACCAAGACAAGAAGAGGAAGAAGGACACGAAGGATCACGAGAAGCAGGAAGAGAAAAGCAAGGACAAGGAACATCACGAGAACCAACACAAAAACACCAAGGGAGAAGGCAGGAAAAACCGAAGGAAAGGGTGGAATATGGAGTGCTGTAAACGGATTAAGGACTGCATCAAGAAATGGAACAAGAAGGATAATGAAGACTACGAGGAACAGGCCAAAAAGAGCAGCACGGAGAAACGTGAGAGCCAGGCCAAGAAGAGGAAGGGTAAGAGTATTGAAGACCATGATAGCCAGGCCAAGAAGAGAAAGGGGCAGGGCAAAGAGGACCATGACACCCAGGTCACGAAGAAGTTGCACGACAAGGAGGAACATGACAGTCAGGCCAAGAAAAGAAAGAGGCAGGACAAGGAGGAAGATGACACCCAGGCCAAGAAAGTGAAGAGGCAGGAAAAGGAGAAACTTGACACACAGGCCAAGAAAAGGAAGAGGCAGGACAAGGAGGAACATGATACCCAGGCGAAAAAGGGGAAAGGGGAAGAGAAAGAGCCAAAGAAGAAGAGGCCGCTGGAGAATTATAAGCGTATCCTTGATCACCTCAGGAAGAGGGGAGGGCGGGACAGCAGCAACGTGCTGAAGCTGAAGGTGGAGGCCGAAAGAGTCAAAAAGAAGAGGAGTGTGAGCGAGTACTGCCGTGTTCATCTTGAGGAAGGACACATGACGGATGCGACCGTGCGCGGCCATCCATGTCTTGTCTTTTTTGACACCGGCGCCTCAGCCAGCATCATGTTCCTGTCACTGGCTAAGAGAGCGGGCCTCCTCACGGGCCGCGAGAAGACAGAAAAAATACTCTTCTCTACCTGGAATGGCATCCTGTTGCTGGACGTGATCATGCTCGACGAGGTATTGTTGGTGCTGAAGGACGGCCTTGCGGTCAATACGCCCATGTTGGTGTTTCCAAAGGAGGCGGAGATCACCTCTCGCAACGACGTGATAGTGCTGTCCATGAGCCGCCTGCAGGAGGCTGAGATGCGGCAGGACTTCCATCACGACGGTAGCAGCACCCTGTTCCTGCGTCACCCGGAACGTCTGCGGCGGAGACCTCAGCCAGGGCGCGAAGGGAAAGTGTTCGCGTTTGCCGCACAAGCACAAGGCGTCGAGGAGCCGCTGATGGTGCTGCTGGACACATGCTCTACTATACCATTCTCTATCACCAAGATCGGCCGGTACAACGTGCGGTGCAGGACAGGAAGCGAGACTGCGCTGCCGACACGAGTCATTCTGCAGTTTGGCAGCGGCACACTCACAGTGCAGATGAACACCAACCAGGGGGTTAGCGACTTCGACTTTGTGTTTGGACGACCGCTGCTCTGTAAATTACGAGCAGCAATAGATTATGTTGATTCGACCATGACGTTGAAGCTCAACAGAAAACAATTCTGCCTCGACATCTTCCCTCACTGAGCGAGCCGCCCTCCCGCGTCCCCTCTCCCCTCTTTTTTTTTTTTTTTTACTTATTTTATTTTATTTTTTATTTTATTTTTTTTATGTATCATGGAGATCAGCAGAAGGAAAAAAAAATATTAAAAAGCCTGCACAAATGTAGCTCACAAAAAGAAAATAGGAGTAGTGACCTGGGTACAGAAATAATGTGGATTAAGGACATTAGACAAAGTGTTCCGGATTAAGGATGTTAAATGAAGAAAATAGTCTGGATTTAGGATAGTGGATTAAGAAAATATTATTATTATTATTATTGTGAAGAAATTCACAATAATAATAGTACATTAACAGAAAAGTCTGGATTAAGGATAATGGATTAGGAAAATAGTTAAAATTAAGGATAGTGGATTAGAACAAAACTCTGAATTAAAGATACTGGATTAGAAAAATAGTCGGAATGAAGGCTAGTGGACTAAGAAAATAGTATCGATTAAGGATACTGAATTAAGAAAATAGCCGGAATTAAAGATAATACATTAAGAAAATACTCTGGATTAAGAGTAGAGGATTAAAAATACTCGAGATTAACTAAAGAGCATTAAAAAAAGTCTGGATTAACGATAATGGATTAAGAAAGTAGTCTCAATTAACACTTAAACTGCGGACAAAAAATAAACATCATGCACGGCGAAAATCTAAATGCAGAAGTAAATAATGAATGAGGAGATTGTGATGTGAAATACTACAGCACATGGAAGTGGTACAGAAAATATTAGGGCAACACAAGGAACTCAAAAAGCGCGCCAAAATTTCACTTGCCGGGTAGAATGATGACGACAGGAGAAAGCTCTCGCTCACTCTCGCTCTGGCTCCGGCTGTCGCTCTCTCTTCTCCTCTCTCCTTTCCGTTCCTTTCTCTTCTCTCATCTCTCCTCTCCTCTCCTCTCTTCTCTCCTCTCCTGTCCTCTCCTCTCTCCTCTCCTCTCCTCTCCTCCCTCCTCTCCTCTCCTTTCTCCTCTCCTCTCCTCTCCTCTCCTTTACTCTCTCCTCTTCTCTCCTCTCCACTTTTCTCTCCTCTCCTCTCCTCTCTTCTCTCCTCTCCTCTCTCCTCTTCTCTCCTTTCTCCTCTCTTCTCCTCTCCTCTCCCTTCTTCTCTCCTCTCCTCTCCTCTCCTCTCCTCTCTCCTCTCCTTTCTTCTCTCCTCTTTCCTCTTTTCTCCTCTCCTCTCTCTTTTTTTTCTCCTCTCCTCTGCTCTCTTTTCTCCTTTCCTCTCCTCTTTTCTCTCCTCTTCTTTTTTCTCTCATTTCTTCTCTTATCTTTTCTCCTCTCTTCTTCTCTCTCCTTTCCTCTTCTCTCTCCTCTCCTATCTTCTCTCCTCTTTTCTCCCTTTTCTTTTCTCTTATCTCCTCTCCTCTCCTCTCCTCTCATATCCTCTTTCCTCTCCTGTTTTCTCTCTTCTCTTCTCTTCTCTTTTCTTTTCTTCTCTCTTCTCCTCTCCTCTCCTCTTTTCTTCTTTCCTCTTCTCTTCTCTTCTCTCCTCATAATTTCTCTTAACTTTTCTCCTCTTCACTCCTCTTATCTTCTCTTCCCTTTCCTTGCCTTCATATTAAATGACATTTTCTCTCTCTTCTCTTCTCTTCTCTCCCCTTCTCTCATCTCCTCTCTTCTCCTGTCCTCTCCTCCCCTCTCCTCTCCTTTCTCCTCTCCTCTCCTCTCCTCTCCTCTCTTCTCCTCTCCTCTCCTCTCTCCTCTCCTTTCTCTTCCTCTCTCCTTTCCTCTCCCCTCTCCTCTCCTCGACTCTCCATTTTCCTCTACCCTCTCCTCTCCTTTCCTCTCCTCTCCTCTCCTCTCTCCTCCTCTTTCCTCTCCTCTATCCACTTTTTTCTACTGTTTTTTTCTCCTCTCCTCTTTATTCTCGTCTCCTCTCCTCTCTTCTCCTCTCTTCTCTCCTCTCCTCTCCTTTAATCGAATCTCTCATCTTCTCTCTTCTTTTCTCTCTCCTCTCCTCTCCTCTCCTTTAATCGAATCTCTCATCTTCTCTCTTCTTTTCTCTCTCTCCTTTTCTCTTCTCTCCTCTCCTCTCCTCTCCTCTCCTCTCCTCTCCTCTTCTCTTCTCTTCTCTTCTCTTCACTTCTCTTCTCTTCTCTTCTCTTCTCTTCTCTTTTCTCTCCTCTCCTCTCCTTTACTCTCATCTTCTCTCCTCTTTTTTGTCCTCTTTTCTCTATCTTCTCTAGAATCCTCTCCTCTCCTCTCCTCTCCTCTCCTCTCCTCTCCTCTCCTCTCCTTTCTTCTCCCGTTCTCTTCTCTTCTCTCCTCTCATCTACTCTCTTCTACTATAGTTAGTGCTTTCTCTTTTTCTTGTCTTCTTTTCTGTTTGATTCCGAGAGAGAGAGAGAGAGAGAGAGAGAGAGAGAGAGAGAGAGAGAGAGAGAGAGAGAGAGAGAGAGAGAGAGAGAGAGAGAGAGAGAGAGAGAGAGAGAGAGAGAGAGAGAGAGAGAGAGAGAAAGAGAGAGAGAGAGAGAGAGAGAGAGAGAGAGAGAGAGAGAGAGAGAGAGAGAGAGAGAGAGAGAGAGAGAGAGAGAGAGAGAGAGAGAGAGAGAGAGAGAGAGAGAGAGAGAGAGAGAGAGAGAGAGAGAGAGAGAGAGAGAGAGAGAGAGAGAGAGAGAGAGAGAGAGAGAGAGAGAGAGAGAGAGAGAGAGAGAGAGAGAGAGAGAGAGAGAGAGAGAGAGAGAGAGAGAGAGAGAGAGAGAGCCTTCTCCTGCCCAGAGCCATCATTCTCCGGCAAGTCAAATCTTGGCGTGCTTTTTGGAGTTTGTTAAGTTTGCTGTAATACATAATGTACCACTTTCATGTGCTGTAACATTTCACATCACCGTCTTGTCATTCATTACACTGTATGCTTTTGTATTTAGATTTTCGCCTTGTGTTATGATGTCTCTTTCCGTCCGCAATTTAAGGATTAAGGATAGTGCATTAAGAAAGTAGTCTGGATTAAGAATAAAGGATGGATAAAGGAAATATTCTCTATTAAGGATGTTAAATTACGGAAATAGTATGGATTAATGATAGTAGATTACGAAAATCTGCATTGAGGATAGGTGATTAAATAAATTGTCTGGATTAAGGATGTTAGATTAACGAAATATTCTGGATTAAGGACACTGGTCTAAATAAACAGTCTCAATTAAAGATACTGGATGAAATAATTGTCTGCATTAAGGAGAGCAGATTAAGAAAATAGCCTGAATTAAGGACAGTAGATTGAGAAGGTATTCTTGATTAAGGAAAGTGAATTTAAAGACATTCCTTGGATGAAGGTCATTACGTTAAGAAAAGACTTTAGAATAAGAATTAAATACAAAATAGTATGTACTCAGGAACGAGGGACTGAAATGTTCTTCAAAGGAGCAAAGGCTGTGCTTATATATAGATATAGAATTTTCATATTGTAATTTCTTATGAGAGTTTGAAACTATGGTCCATATTCTTATTTGCTGTGTGCTGGTGACCTGTCGATTAATATGTTTAGAGACTTTAACAGAAACATAAGTATAAAAGATTTATCATTCTTTTCCTTTTCCCTCTTCCCGTGGAAGAGGGAAAGTCGAGAGATGACAACTAAACTAGTGAAAGTGTCTGTGATAGATGTTATATTGCTTGGTAGCTAAGGATGAGCAGGCAACGATCAGTGGGGTATAGTGAAGATAAGGCATATTACCACAAGGGATATGAATATCAAACACTGCTTACAGATTAAATACTGATATCTAAAGAACTATCACCACTACACAGAGAAATGATAGTTACAGAAGAGCTTTAAGGTGAAACAAGGCAAACTAAATTGTTGAAGAACATTACGGATAGCGATACAGAAGATAATTCAATGACAATGATCATGATGAGAAGAATGATTAGTCAGGCGACAAAATGAACATATTTCAAAGCGTTATATTCACCTAGTTCTGAGCAAGATGTCATCATTAATCATGAGGAAGACTTCAGGTCTAAACGGAAACAAGATACACGGAAACAACACAAACACGAAAGCAGGTACCAAGAAGCTACCACCACCCTGATAAATAAGAGACGAGACGTGACCACCGAGGAGAACAACAAGATGCGGTGAGTCATCACAAGACTAACAGAGCCGCAGATTAGCACCAGATTACAAGAAGAGGTGGCTATCACTGAATTAGTATACGAGGGACGCAGAGCTCACCGGAAGCAGATGACCTGGACAACACGGACAGCCGGCACACCATACGAATCGCCGCCTCCTTGTTCCTGATTAGAAGATGCGATTACCAAACTTATTTGAGAATTAACCTTATTGAAAGTTAAGGGAAAACAAACTGTATGATTGAAGTATGGGAACATAAATATAGTTACTTGAAAGTGGACCTTACGGAAAATATAGGAGAATGAAGCTTATGATCAAAGTAGGAGAAAATAAATACAGTTACTCTAAAATTAACCTTATTGAAAGATATAGGAAAATTAACTGTATGATCGAAGTGTTGGAAATTAAATCCTATAGCAACGGAAGCCTTGTTGGGGCAAAAAGTCGCTAGAAAATCACGTGTATATTATGAGGTGTAGGGGATGGGAACAGACAGACGCAGAGAGAGGGACAAGCTAGACAGAGCAGTCAGAGCAGAGAGGGTCAAGATGGACAAGCCGCCTATCACAGTACCAGTAAGTAGAGCCAGACAGTTGTAATGCAGTCAGAGTAAAATGTTGGTGTTATATATTGACAGAGAGGGATTGGGTAGGTGTAGGATGTGTTCCTCACTGAATATTAGTTGTGAGGTTTGTGTAGGATGTGACTTATCATTGAGTATTAAATACGAGTATGTGAAGTGATTTCAATCGCTGAAGTGTTTCAAATATTTAATGGAATTTATTTGAAGAGAGATGAAACAATTTTCGTAGTTTTTCGCTGTTGACGAAAGTCGTATATGATCGTCTGAGTGTAAATATATGTAAATAATATAAATTAAGTAAAAATTACAAAAACTCAAAGCGTTCCCTTCAACCCACAAAAACCAGTCTTATAGATTAGGGACGCAACAAGATCGTGCAACGCAGAAGCACGACAATTAAGACAAGAGATAAGAAGTTCTCTGTGAAAGTAATAAAGAAAAATGCTAAAATTCGGCTATTTTGGAGCACAAAATCATTCTAAAAAGCAAAGTGTGACAGGATTAATGGACATTTGCTATTGTTTTCCACTGAAAAGAGTTGGAAAATAACACTTGCTTCTCAAACACAAAAATCGTGTTACATATTGAATCAGTATCGTCTACATCGTGTTACCTCACAGTTTTTCATATTTATTTTATTTATTTATTTTTTTTCTCTTTCATATCTTTTGGCATGCATTATTCTTAGCTACAGGTAGGTTTCTCTTGACTTATTTATTTAATCAGTGACCTCTGCTGTTGGAGGGCAAGGAGCCTGGTGGTGAGGGTGCGTGCCTTGGTCTCAGCATCTCCCATTAGGAGGGACTCCCAGTCCGTGTTCTCCATGTCCTGCTTCATGGATGGCCAGTCCGCCCTGTTCCAAAGCCAGACGGTACGCGGGATAGCGTCTTCCCTCGCGGTTTGCAGCTCGACCTGAGACAGCACAGCAAAGTGGTCTGAGCTGCCCACTGGTCCTAGCTGCTGGCAGCTGATGCTGGCTTCGGGTAGGTCTGTCACCACAGGATCCAGCAGTCCTCCCCGCTCGTGTGTAGGGAAGGTGACATGGTTGGTTAGGGCCTGAACAGTCAGGAGATTACTGAAGGCATCCTGCTCCATGTGGAAGTTCAGGTCCCCCACTCTCTCTCTCTCTCTCTCTCTCTCTCTCTCTCTCTCTCTCTCTCTCTCTCTCTCTCTCTCTCTCTCTCTCTCTCTCTCTCTCTACTTATGTCTATCTATTTTTTTAGCAAAAAGCAATAATATTACAAAAACACAAATATTTTAAGCGTTTTTTTTTTATTTTTTACGTACAAAAAAACGCCTAAATACATGCAAAGTACACTATTTATGTAAATGAAAGTAAATTACGTGTGTTATGAGTCTTTTTGATTTTCTTAGGTACCCAAACGATAAAACGCATGAAAAGCATTCTACATGGAGAAAGAGAACAACGTTAACAAAACTGTGTATTTTGACTGTATTTTACATTACTGGGTACCATAACGCCAAAAAAGTATGCAAAGTATCCTATATGGGGAAAATAAACCACATTTCCAAAAACGTGTCTTTTGAGAGATTATGAGCGCGTTAGGCAACAAAGCGCCTAAAAGCATGAACACAAAACATTACCAAAACCGTTTTTTTTTTTTTTGAGGTACGTACCAAAACACACACAAAAATACTTCTTGCCATGAATATTTCTCACGAATATACGAATATTCTCTCTCTCTCTCTCTCTCTCTCTCTCTCTCTCTCTCTCTCTCTCTCTCTCTCTCTCTCTCTCTCTCTCTCTCTCTCTCTCTCTCTCTACTTATGTCTATCTATCTGTCTATCTGTCTATCTATCTATCTATCTATCTACCTATCTGTCTACCTTTCTATCTGTACATCTGCCCATCTCTCTGTCCATCTATCCATCCACCTATCTATCTACCTGTTCATGTACCTATCTTTCCCTCTATCCTTCCATCTACCCATCATTCACTCTATCTATCCTTCTATCCATCCATCCATCTCTCTATCTGTCTCTCTCACGTCACCAAACACAGTGACCACCAATGCTTCCCCAGCTGCAGTCGTTCACGCCACAGCTGCACGAAGCCTTGCTCATGAAAGTGTCACCACCAGATACCTCTCCTCCAAACACTCCCTGATACCTTTTTTTTTTTTTTATATATATATAGGAGTGACACTGGCCAAGGGCAACAAAAATCTAATAAAAAAATGCCCACTGAAATGCCAGTCCCATAAAAGTGTCAAAGCAGTGGTCAAAAATTGATGGATAAGTGTCTTGAAACCTCCCTCTTGAAGGAATTCAAGTCATAGGAAGGTGGAAATACAGAGGCAGGCAGGGAGTTCCAGAGTTTACCAGAGAAAGGGATGAATGATTGAGAATACTCGTTAACTCTTGCGGTAGAGAGTTGGACAGAATAGGGGTGAGAGAAAGAAGAAAGTCTTGTGCAGCGAGGCCGCGGAAGGAGGGGAGGCATGCAATTAGCAAGATCAGAAGAGCAGTTAGCATGAAAATAGCGGTAAAAGACAGCTAGATATGCAACATTGCGACGGTGAGAGAGAGGCTGAAGACAGTCAGTTAGAGGAGAGGAGTTGATGAGACGTAAAGCTTTTGATTCCACTCTGTCTAGAAGAGCAGTATGAGTGGAAACCCCCCTAGACATGTGAACCATACTCCATACATGGACGGATAAGGCCCTTGTACAGAGTTAGCAGCTTGGGGGGGGTGAGAAAAACTGGCGGAGACGTCTCAGAACACCTAACTTCATAGAAGCTGTTTTAGCTAGAGATGAGATGTGAAGTTTCCAGTTCAGATTAAAAGTAAAGGACAGACCGAGGATGTTCAGTGTAGAAGAGGGGGACAGTTGAGCGTCATTGAAGAAGAGGGGATAGTTGTCTGGAAGGTTGTGTCGAGTTGATAGAAGGAGGAATTGAGTTTTTGAGGCATTGAATAATACCAAGTTTGCTCTGCCCCAATCAAAAATTTTAGAAAGATTAGAAGTCAAGCGTTCTGTGGCTTCCCTGCGTGATATGTTTACCTCCTGAAGGGTTGGACGTCTATGAAAAGACGTGGAAAAGTGCAGGGTGGTATCATCAGCGTAGGAGTGGATAGGACAAGAAGTTTGGTTTAGAAGATCATTAATGAATAATAAGAAGAGAGTGGGTGACAGGACAGAACCCTGAGGAACACCACTGTTAATAGATTTAGGAGAAGAACAGTGACCGTCTACCACAGCAGCAATAGAACGGTCAGAAAGGAAACTTGAGATGAAGTTACAGAGAGAAGGATAGAAACCGTATGAGGGTAGTTTGGAAATCAAAGCTTTGTGCCAGACTCTATCAAAAGCTTTTGATATGTCCAAGGCAACATCAAAAGTTTCACCAAAATCTCTAAACGAGAATGACCAAGACTCAGTAAGGAAAGCCAGAAGATCACCAGTAGAGCGGCCTTGACGGAGCCCATACTGGCGATCAGATAGAAGGTTGTGAAGTGATAGATGTTTAAGAATCTTCCTGTTGAGGATAGATTCAAAAACTTTAGATAGGCAGGAAATTAAAGCAATAGGACGGTAGTTTGAGGGATTAGAACGGTCACCCTTTTTAGGAACAGGTTGAATGTAGGCAAACGTCCAGCAAGAAGGAAAGGTAGATGTTGACAGACAGAGCTGAAAGAGTTTGACTAGGCAAGGTGCAAGCACGGAGGCACAGTTTCGGAGAACAATAGGAGGGACACCATCAGTTCTATAAGCCTTCCGAGGGTTTAGGCCAGCGAGGGCATGGAAAACATCATTGCGAAGAATTTTAATAGGTGGCATGAAGTAGTCAGAGGGTGGAGGAGAGGGAGGAACAAGCCCAGAATCGTTCAAGGTAGAGTTTTTAGCAAAGGTTTGAGCAAAGAGTTCAGCTTTAGAAATAGATGTGAAAGCAGTGGTGCCATCTGGTTGAAATAGAGGAGGGAAAGAAGAAGAAGCAAAGTTATTGGAGATATTTTTTGGCTAGATGCCAGAAACCACGAGGGGAGTTAGATCTTGAAAGGTTTTGACATTTTCTGTTAATGAAGGAGTTTTTGGCTAGTTGGAGAACAGACTTGGCATGGTTCCGGACAGAAATATAAAGTGCATGAGATTCTGGTGAAGGAAGGCTTAAGTACCTTTTGTAGGCCACCTCTCTATCATGTAGAGCACGAGAACAAGCTGTGTTAAACCAAGGTTTAGAAGGTTTAGGACGAGAAAAAGAGTGAGGAATATACGCCTCCATGCCAGACACTATCACCTCTGTTATGCGCTCAGCACACAAAGATGGGTCTCTGACACGGAAGCAGCCATTACCTGCGTGACACTTGTGGCTTATCGCAGAGGTAATCATGCGCCGTTCAAGGTAACCAGGTAAGTGAGTGGACATAAATAAAAGAACAATAATTGGAGGAAGAAATAGAAAAGAAAAAAAAACAGTGAAAATAATATATTTTGAATTGCAGCAGAGTGGCGCGTGTCGGGGCTGCCTCGCCCTACACTCCATTACGGTGAGCAGAGGTGTGCTGGTGTGGCTGTGGGAACACACTGTGACGGAGTTCTCGCGGCCCTCTTCATTATGTGCTGTACACCACGCACGATAAAAACTTAATTACATTTCTCCTTACAGTAGAAAAACCAAGCACAGGATAATCGCCGACTCCGATGCACGCCGAACAAAGGTGAATAAAGATGGCAGGCAGCATTCGCGCGTGTCGTGCGGCGTCGAGCAAGTCGGTAAGCGGGTCAAACCAGAGCATGGAAAATAAATACATAGTACAAAATAAAGGCATTTCCATAAGTCGAAGGCAGCCGTGCGGAGGTGAAACACAGTGACCACACTCGTCAAGGTGCTGCGGGGAGGTGGTGGTGCCTCCACCGGGCTCCTCAGAATGCTCATTTCGCCATTTTTCAATCCCTGAATTCAGCATCTCAAAATTCCAGCGACTACAGCAAACTTCGCCCAAGTGTCAAAGTGGCATGCAGGCCAAGCAGGTAAGCAGTGATGAGGGCTGCCCACCTTGCCGCGTCACCTCGTGGCTGAAATACACAACACCAGACACTGAAAGTACTTACTGGTACTTACATTGAACTTCACCTCTTGATGGTGGTGGTGGTGGTGGTGGTGGTGGTGGTGGCGATCGTTACCTGTGACGGTGAAAAAAAGAAAGTCAATTAGATGATAAAAAAGAAAGTTAACAAAACAAAATTGCACACTTTGTATCATAGTCATATTTTCTCCTTCAAGACACAACAAGTCGAGGACATGCATCGTTTGTGTACGTCTGATTGTTCTTTCTTACTTTGACTTTCCTTTGTCTCACACTAACACTTTCCTAACAAACTTTTTTTTTCATTTACATCAACAAATAAACAATACGTACAGTAATATGAAGTGCAACAGACATTTCCCGAAGACTTACAAAAAATACACCCAACACTGTATGGTTTACGAAACACATACGAAACACTGTACACATACTTACTGAAACACCGCAAACTTCCTTCGTAGGTTTGACAAATGCAGCAAACACTCTACACACAGGTAACTAACTGTGACAAACACTAAAAAACACTGTCCACATACTTACTGAAACACCGCAAACTTCCTTCGTAGGTTTGACAAATGCAGCAAACACTCTACACACAGGTAACTAACTGTGACAAACATTCTAGATACACTTAATGGAATGTGGCAAACAATATCCATGCACTTGATAGAATAAGGCAAACATTTTCCGTAGACTGATTGAAAAGTAACGAATAATATCTGTAGATTTAAGAGAATGTGGCCAATGTCAAGTGTACACTTGATGAAATGCTGCAAACACTCTCCGTGGACTTAACAAACTCCGGCTAAAGGTTTCGGGCAGACCGAGGATGTTCAGTGTAGAAGAGGGAGACAGTTGAGCGTCATTGAAGAAGAGGGGAAGGTTGTATTGAGTTGATAGAAAGAGGAATTGAATTTTTGACACACTGAACATTAAGTTTATGAAAATTAAGTGTATAGAAAACATTTGCCGTATTTCTTAAAAACTAGAGAATATCTGCCCTCTATCAACTCAACACAATCTTCCAGACAACTATCCCCTCTTCTTCAATGACACTCAACTGTCTCCCTCTTCTACACTGAACATCCTCGGTCTGCCCTTTACTTATAATCTAAACTGGAAACTTCACATCTCATCTCAAGCTAAAAATGCTTCTATTTATTACTGAAACACCGCAAACTTCCTTCGTAGGTTTGACAAATGCAGCAAACACTCTACACACAGGTAACTAACTGTGACAACTGTGATTACGTAATCATAATCAAATCATAATCATATTTTTCTTGATGATGATTAAAATGTGATTATCGTGATTATTTTTTTGTAATTTCCATGAAGCACTTCGCTTTCAAATCCAAGTATGTTAGGAAAGCTTAGCACCATCTCATGTTTTACTTGCTTGTCTCTCATGATGTACGAGTATCAGCCAAATGCACACAAAGCCTATACGTGTTTCAGCAGACTTGAAATGCACTACTGGTAAAAATAATTCCCGCCAGGCTGGTGTGGGAGTGCACAGCCACACGGTTACTTATGAAACATGTTGTTTGTTGTCTGTCAGTGTGTGTGTGTGTGTGTGTGTGTGTGTGTGTGTGTGTGTGTGTGTGTGTGTGTGTGTGTGTGTGTGTGTGTGTTGTTGTTGTTGTTGTTGTTGTACTGTATCACCCAACACATTTGTACATGCATATGCTGCTGGCTATGTACTGTAAGGCAAACAACACGTTTGTACATGCACACGCTGCTGGCTTATTTAAGGCAGACAGCTGGTAGTCTCATCACTCCACTCCACTCCTCAACAAGTACATCTCTAGATCATCATGGGGAAACCAATACTGGATCAGTATTAAGAGAGTCTTAACGAGGCAGAAATCAAAGTTTGCGCTCTCTAGAGAGATTGTGAGACAGACAGAGATGTTTCGCTCGTAACATTGCATATATACGAGTAACAGCTAACTGGCAGCTCAAGACGCACGGGACGTAAACCACCGAAGATAGTCGGAATGCTTACTGAAATTATATAATTACGAATATTTACAAATAAAGCATTTCAATATGTAACAGGAACAAAATTACAAATAAATCTTGCTACATCTTAATTTATCTGTAGAGTAAAACATACAAATAAAAGATATACGAGTATTTGAATCCTGATGTGAGCAGCAACATGCTAGACCAAACTGTTATCTGTACTCCTCAACAACCAAACTCCCCCAACGTGCCACTCATTTTGAATAGTGAAACAGAAAAGCAGTAGCAAAAACAACCAACAGTCATTGACATTGTCCTAGTGTGCCGCCGCCATTATCTGTTAACCAGACCGTTGCTTCATAATGAAAAGTGTTTTTCTTTCTTAATGCAATGCCATATATATGTGTGTGTATATTACACCAAAAAAATAACAATACAAATAGCAAGAAAACTCACTCCCCCCCTCCCCTCAGGCTTCACGATAAATTTTCATATATATATATATATATATATATATATATATATATATATATATATATATATATATATATATATATATATATATATATATATATATATATATATATATATATATATATATATATATATATATATATATATATATATATATATATATATATATATATATATATATATATATATATATATATATATATATATATATATATATATATATATATATATATATATATATATATATATATATATAATTACCGCAATGTATTGAGTTGTTTCTACTTTGAGAAACCTCATCCAGATGTGAAGGTGGATATCAACGTGGAGGCAGTAACAACAGCAGCTGGTGGAGCCCTTGTTCCAATAACTGACTTTGGGATATCTATTACAAGGAAAAAATTATGCAATAGTGATCGCCGCCAAAAGGAAATGGACAAGTTACTCCTTCGCTTCATTGCCGGCTCTCTCCAACCTCTTTCAAGGGTTGAGGATGCTAACTTTCAAGCTCTTCTTAACAAGGCCCAGCCCAGCTACAGCAGCCCAAGCCGCAAGGAGCTCAGCAGCAAGCTTCTTCCTTCGCAAACTCAACAACTACAGGAACATCTCAATAAGAAGTCTTGTTCTGTTGGTTACGTCTGTGTTACACTTGACCTTTGCACAAACAGACAGATGCGGTCGTGCACTGGGATCACGTGTCACTTCAATGATAACTTCCAGCTCCAATCAACACTGTTGGCATGCACAAGATTCAAAGGGTCCCACACTGCACAAAAGATCCATGCCACATTCACAGAAATCATCACTAGCTTTAACCTACAAACAAAGATTTTGACAATTGTAACCGACAGTGGCACCACTGTGCTTAAAGCACTCGTGACACTTCCCGGTGTGGACGATGCGGACACTAATCAAGACAGTGAAGGCGAAGAGGAGGATGACACCTTTCACATTCCTGATAACAATGACAACTTGCTGCAGCTATTGCCTGGCCATGTCAGATGTTTTGTTCACACTTTACAAACTACTGTGAAAGATGGGCTCCAAGAAGCAGGGCCTCTCTCAGGAGTCACTGGAAAAGCCTCACGTCTAGCGTCACACGTTCGTCACTCTGCACTGCCATCTGACATTGTCCAAGTCAGTGCAGACCTCGGGACAAAAATGCAACGCGATGGAACACCAGTAACAAGATGCTTCGCTTCCTTCTCAATATTGATCCAGCCAAGCTTCATCAGCTAAACAGTCCAGTAAAGATAACCAAGTATGAACTTAATCTCATCAAGCAAGTAACACACATCTTGACACCATCTGAAGTAGCAATTCTAGAGTGTCAGGGAGAGAATGTTGTAACGTCAAGCAAAGCAATTCCATGCATTCGTGAACTGAAAGCTGAGCTTCAACAACCGTCACAGACACACAAGTCAAAGATGATTACTACTCTCAAAAGCTCCATCAAGAAAACACTGAAGATCTATGAAGACAAGGCGATGTTTCAGCTGGCTTCACTCCTAGACCCACGCTTCAACATGGACTGGTGCCCACCACAACAAGTCATGTTCATCACATCCCTACTGAAGTCTAAAGTACATGACATTAAGTCCACTGCCACTGAAGAAAAGGGTTCCCTTCAGGAAAATAAGGAGGCCCCTACAAAGAAGTGCAGGCTGTTCAGATTCATGACACCATCAGCATCAACGAGCTCTTCCCTCTGTACATTAACATCAACTTTATCACAAGTACAATCCTACCTGAGTCAGCCAACAACAGAGGATGACAGTGACCCCCTTCTCTTCTGGGAACAGAATCAGTCACCATTACCTCAACTAGCTATACTGGCTCTCCGATATCTGTGTATCCCACCATCATCAGCTCCAGTTGAGACACTTTTCTCTCTTGCTGGGAAAGTCTTTCGTCCTGAACGATGCACAATGACCGATGTTCGCTTTGAGGAGTTGATGTTTATCAAGTGTAACCAACACTTACTAAATTACACAGTACATGACAAATAATCTAGCCTATAACAAATCATGTGTATAACAAGTTCTATATTTTTCAAAGAGAAATACTTTGTTTTCATTATTGCTGTGAAAGCCTGTGATCATGATTTGAAATAAATTCATAGAAGAAATGTATTATGTACTGTAAAGCAAAAACAAATAAAAACTCTTGCACACTATGTATGTTTTTAATACCATTAGTTACTAAGTGATTCAAACGGTTATGTTACTGTGCTCAAATATGGAACAGTGCACCTAATACATGTAGTTTGCTACCTGTTTAGGCATTGTACTTAATCATTGCTAATCATTATCTTTTTATAAATAATCACAGCGAGATGTGATTGCAATCATAATCTAATACAAATCATGCACAAAAACACAAAAATAATCGTAATCAAAAATACCAAAACTAAACTAATCATCATTTCATCACAATCAAAAAAGTATTCCACACCATAATCAAAATCAAATCATAATCATTTTTTAAAATCATGCCCATGTCTGGCAGGTGTGGGATGAGCTTCCTCACTGAATATTAGTAGTGAGGTTTGTGTAGGATGTCATTTATCACTGAGTATTAAATATGTGAAGTGATTTGAATCGAAGTGTAATGTGAAGTGTTCCAGATATTTAATGGAATGAATTTGAGGGGAGATAAAAACCATTCTCGTAGTTTTTCGTTGTTGTCGGAAGTCGTCTATGATCGTCTGAGTGTAAATATATGTCAATAATACAAATTAAGTGAAAATTATGAAAACTTAAACGCGTTCCCTTGAAGCCACAAAAGCCAGTCTCAGAGACTAGGAACGCAGCAAGATCGTACAGCATAGCAACGTGACACTTTTTTTTTTATGTAGGAAGGACACTGGCCAAGGGCAACAAAAATCTAATAAAAAAAAATGCCCACTAAAATGCCAGTCCCATAAAAGGGTCAAAGCAGTGGTCAAAAATTGGTGGATAAGTGTCTTGAAACCTCCCTCTTGAAGGAATTCAAGTCATAGGACTGGTGGCATAGATGGGATTTATATTGTAAAGAATAATGTTGCAAAGATAATAGTGCATAGATTGACATTGCAAAGACAGATATTATCAGACTGATATTGCAGAATTTAGGATATTGCAAGAATAGAATGTGACAAATGTGACATGTGAGTTGTAATGATTTGTTGCAATTGATTTTATAATTACTTGTTGTTGAGTTGCCTGCGAAATTTAGTGTTATACTGAAACAATTTGTTAAAAATTTTGAGTACTAAAGAAAAATTTATGATAAAAGCAGTAAAGTTATTCATTCTGCGTCTGTGTTGTTGGCAAGTTGTCATCATACAAGCTCTCACCCCCATACTTTTTGTGGCTACCTTACTTGCTCCGATTAAAAACCATCTTGAAATATGTTCGGTGAGTTATATTGCTTGTGTGAGAAGGGAATTATGACCTCTTGTAATGGTCATCAGTTACTTGATTCACTAGCGGCACACAAACATATAGAGGGAGAAACACACAGGGAAACACACATATTAAGACAATAAAAATGTGCAGCATCTCATGGGTGTTGTCATCATAATCGGTATAAGAATGGCAATATTGTTGACTTCTAGACGGTAGTGATATATTAGTAGCTACTCGTAGATTGACCCACAGCAGGGAACAAAGGAGCTACAGAGTTGTATAGGAGAAGATGGTAAGGATAAGATTTCATTATGAAACACCTAATCCTACAAATGGCAGATTCTGTTTGATGCCGAAAAATTAGTTGTTTAGAAACGTAAAGGAGAGGACTTACTAAGCAGAAATTTACAGAGAGAAGCAAGTGCGAGAAGACGATAAAATTAATGAAGGAAAAATACGAGCCGAAAAATTAATATATAAGTAGTAGCTTTGATACAGAAGCGAGTGACTGAAATAAGGTTGAAAATTTCTGAAGGGTGGTACAAACTTGTATCATCATGAATAAAAAACTATAAAAAAAAATAAATAAAAAAAAAGCAAGAAACGAGTTGTCCTCACAGCTGATGTGAGTACTTGATTTATAGAAAATGGTCTATGAAAATTGACATTGCTTGATATTTAGAAAATTGACAGTGGCAATGGTTAGTGATAAATGTAATGCAAGAAATATGTGAATTATATTGTTTAATAAGAGTCATGTTGAAACCCGAGATAAACGCGGAAGCGTATGTGTGATGTCCAGGCCTAAATAAGCCATAAATAGACTGGGTTGATAAGGCAACTGGAAATAAAAGCAAATGCTTGGAGTGAAGGCAAAAGAAATTTTTCAGTCTAGCATTAAGAAAACGCTCAGCCACGTAGTAAGACAGATAAAGGGGAGAATTAGGAAAGTATAGGAAAATGAAACATATGATCAAAGTATGAAAAAATAAATATAGTTACTCGAAAATTAACCTTATTCAAAGTTACAGGAAAATTAACTGTGTATGCACGTGTATGAGATGTAGGAGACGGGAATAGACAGAAGAAACAAGAGACAGAGAAACAAGGTAGACAGACCTGTCAAGCCAGAGAGGGTCAAGATGGGCTAGCCGCCTGTCACAGTACCAGTAAGTAGCGCCAGACAGTTGTAATGCAGTCAGAGTAAAATGTTGGTGTTATTCATTGACAGAGAGGGATTGGGTACGTGTAGGATGTGTTCGTCATTGAATATTAGTTGCGATGTTTGTGTAGGATGTGATTTATCATTGAGTATTGAATATGTGAAGTGATTTGAATCAGTGAAGTGTTCCAGATATTTCATGGAATTTATTTGAAGAGATATGAAACAATTTTCGTTGTTTTTCGTTGTTGTCGGAAGTCGTTGTTGTCGGAAATTAAGTAAAAATTACAAAAAATTCAAAGCGTTCCTTTGAACCCACAAAAGTCATTCTTATAGATTAGGGACGCAACAAGATCGTGCAAAGTAGAAGCACGACAATGAAGACAA
>NC_087189.1:10857200-10874700 GCF_035594125.1 Scylla paramamosain | reverse complement strand
TTAACCAAAGCATGTTACACTAAACGAAGAAAACACTACATGCATATATAAAAAATAAAACATTGAGGTTAATCAGTGTTGTTCAAAATAATGACCATCCTGTGTCCTCAGGTCACAATGATCCAGCTCCTGCTCTTCTTGCTTCCTCACTGATGCACGTAAGGGTCACGGCTCCTTTTCTTCCCTTGGATGTGTAAACGCGGAACTGAACTTACACAGTGACACGAGAATGTCGCAGTGTAAGTCATTTTAGCTCACCCCAAAACTAAACGTCAGTTACATTTTGTGAATCGTTAACTCTGGCGAGGTTTTCCAAGGCTCTAAATGGCTCTCAGACCGTGGTGGCGTGAAAATGTTAGTGAGATATTAGTGCATAGGTGCTCGTGTATCGATAGAGACTCAGATATCAGAGATAACTGACTGAGGGAAATTAATATTTAGACAAGTAATATACTGAATCATATAAATGTATTATATCTATTGTTTTGAAGTGAGTGTTCATGACTGCAGTGTTGGTTTGGCAAAAATTAAATATCATTAGTGGAAAGAGGAGCATCTCTGTTGCCGATGAAAAATAATCTTAATTCTTTACCTTCTTTCATTCTTGTCTCTGATTGGCTAAAGTCCTTATCACATTCTAGAACCAAGGTCTTTCATTGGCCCATCTGGTGGGTGCCAAAGTGCTTTAGCTCCAAGCTGCTGAGTGGCTGAAGAAGCGACAGCTGAGGTATACTAACAGTCAGCTCAGGTTTTCAGTAAGACTGGCCAATGCCTGGATTTTCTACAGAAGATTTTGGCACATCGCTGAATAATACAAGATTCAACAAGAAGAACAAGAAACAACAGTCTATGGACGCTCACGAGACCCTCGGTGAGAAGAACACGGAGAAAATTAAACAGACCAAGCACCACAGCAAGAGGAGGAGCTTGGAAAACCTCCAAGACTGCACCGGTCATAAGAAAACAAACACTGAAGGGGTTATGGAACCCAAAAAGCAGAGGAATAACTTAAAAACCAAGACGCGGATGAGGATGGAATATTTGTATCCGATTATAGACCCCAACAAGAAGAGGAAGAAGCAGGACATGGAGGGCGATGAAAACCAGAACAAGAAGACCAAGAAAGACACGGAGGACCACGAGAAGCAGTACAAGAACACGAAGAAGGACACAGACGATCACGAGAAGCAGGACAGAAAGACGAAGAGGGGCACGGAGGACCACAAGAACCAAGACAAGAAGAGGAAGAAGGACACGAAGGATCACGAGAAGCAGGAAGAGAAAAGCAAGGACAAGGAACATCACGAGAACCAACACAAAAACACCAAGGGAGAAGGCAGGAAAAACCGAAGGAAAGGGTGGAATATGGAGTGCTGTAAACGGATTAAGGACTGCATCAAGAAATGGAACAAGAAGGATAATGAAGACTACGAGGAACAGGCCAAAAAGAGCAGCACGGAGAAACGTGAGAGCCAGGCCAAGAAGAGGAAAGGTAAGAGTATTGAAGACCATGATAGCCAGGCCAAGAAGAGAAAGGGGCAGGGCAAAGAGGACCATGACACCCAGGTCACGAAGAAGTTGCACGACAAGGAGGAACATGACAGTCAGGCCAAGAAAAGAAAGAGGCAGGACAAGGAGGAAGATGACACCCAGGCCAAGAAAGTGAAGAGGCAGGACAAGGACAAACATGACACACAGGCCAAGAAAAGGAAGAGGCAGGACAAGGAGGAACATGAAACCCAGGCGAAAAAGGGGAAGAGAGAAGAGAAAGAGCCAAAGAAGAGGAGGCCGCTGGAGAATTATAAGCGTATCCTTGATCACCTCAGGAAGAGGGGAGGGCGGGACAGCAGCAACGTGCTGAAGCTGAAGGTGGAGGCCGAAAGAGTCAAAAAGAAGAGGAGTGTGAGCGAGTACTGCCGTGTTCATCTTGAGGAAGGACACATGACGGATGCGACCGTGCGCGGCCATCCATGTCTTGTCTTTTTTGACACCGGCGCCTCAGCCAGCATCATGTTCCTGTCACTGGCTAAGAGAGCGGGCCTCCTCACGGGCCGCGAGAAGACAGAAAAAATACTCTTCTCTACCTGGAATGGCATCCTGTTGCTGGACGTGATCATGCTCGACGAGGTACTGTTGGTGCTGAAGGACGGCCTTGCGGTCAATACGCCCATGTTGGTGTTTCCAAAGGAGGCGGAGATCACCTCTCACAACGACGTGATAGTGCTGTCCATGAGCCGCCTGCAGGAGGCTGAGATGCGGCAGGACTTCCATCACGACGGTAGCAGCACCCTGTTCCTGCGTCACCCGGAACGTCTGCGGCGGAGACCTAAGCCAGGGCGCGAAGGGAATGTGTTCGCGTTTGCCGCACAAGCACAAGGCGTCGAGGAGCCGCTGATGGTGCTGCTGGACACATGCTCTACTATACCATTCTCTATCACCAAGATCGGCTGGTACAACGTGCGGTGCAGGACAGGAAGCGAGACTGCGCTGCCGACACGAGTCATTCTGCAGTTTGGCAGCGGCACACTCACAGTGCAGATGAACACCAACCAGGGGGTTAGCGACTTCGACTTTGTGTTTGGACGACCGCTGCTCTGTAAATTACGAGCAGCAATAGATTATGTTGATTCGACCATGACGTTGAAGCTCAACAGAAAACAATTCTGCCTCGACATCTTCCCTCACTGAGCGAGCCGCCCTCCCGCGTCCCCTCTCCCCTCTTTTTTTTTTTTTTTTACTTATTTTATTTTATTTTTTATTTTATTTTTTTTATGTATCATGGAGATCAGCAGAAGGAAAAAAAAATATTAAAAAGCCTGCACAAATGTAGCTCACAAAAAGAAAATAGGAGTAGTGACCTGGGTACAGAAATAATTTGGATTAAGGACATTAGACAAAGTGTTCCGGATTAAGGATGTTAAAAGAAGAAAATAGTCTGGATTAAGGATAGTGGATTAAGAAAATATTATTATTATTATTATTATTGTGAAGAAATTTACAATAATAATAGTACATTAACGGAAAAGTCTGGATTAAGGATAATGGATTAGGAAAATAGTTAGAATTAAGGATAGTGGATTAGAACAAAACTCTGAATTAAAGATACTGGATTAGAAAAATAGTCGGAATGAATGCTAGTGGACTAAGATAATAGTATCGATTAAGGATACTGAATTAAGAAAATAGCCGAAATTAAAGATAGTAGATTAAGAAAATACTCTGGATTAAGAGTAGAGGATTAAAAATACTCGAGATTAACGAAAGAGGATTAAAAACAGTCTGGATTAACGATAATGGATTAAGAAAGTAGTCTCCATTAACACTTAAACTGCGGACAAAAAATAAACATCATGCACGGCGAAAATCTAAATGCAGAAGTAAATAATGAATGAGGAGATTGTGATGTGAAATACTACAGCACATGGAAGTGGTACAGAAAATATTAGGGCAACACAAGGAACTCAAAAAGCGCGCCAAAATTTCACTTGCCGGGTAGAATGATGACGACAGGAGAAAGCTCTCGCTCACTCTCGCTCTGGCTCCGGCTGTCGCTCTCTCTTCTCCTCTCTCCTTTCCGTTCCTTTCTCTTCTCTCATCTCTCCTCTTCTCTCCTCTCTTCTCTCCTCTCCTGTCCTCTCCTCTCTCCTCGCCTCTCCTCTCCTCCCTCCTCTCCTCTCCTCTCCTTTCTCCTCTCCTCTCCTCTCCTTTACTCTCTCCTCTTCTCTCCTCTCCACTTTTCTCTCCTCTCCTCTTCTCTCTTCTCTCCTCTCCTCTCTCCTCTTCTCTCCTTTCTCCTCTCTTCTCCTCTCCTCTCCCTTCTTCTCTCCTCTCCTCTCCTCTCCTCTCCTCTCTCCTCTCCTTTCTCCTCTCCTCTTTCCTCTTTTCTCCTCTCCTCTCTCTTTTTTTCTCCTCTCCTCTGCTCTCTTCTGTCCTTTCCTCTCCTCTTTTCTCTCCTCTTATTTTTTCTCTCATTTCTTCTCTTATCTTTTCTCCTCTCTTCTTCTCTCTCCTTTCCTCTTCTCTCTCCTCTCCTATCTCCTCTCCTCTTTTCTCCCTTTTCTTTTCTCTTATCTCCTCTCCTCTCCTCTCCTCTCATATCCTCTTTCCTCTCCTGTTTTCTCTCTCTTCTCTTCTCTTCTCTTCTCTTTTCTTCTCTCCTCTCCTCTCCTCTCCTCTCCTCTTTTCTTCTTTCCTCTTCTTTTCTCTTCTCTCCTCATAATTTCTCTTAACTTTTCTCCTCTTCACTCCTCTTATCTTCTCTTCCCCTTCCTTGCCTTCATATTAAATGACATTTTCTCTCTCTTCTCTTCTCTTCTCTCCCCTTCTCTCATCTCCTCTCTTCTCCTGTCCTCTCCTCCCCCTCTCCTCTCCTTTCTCCTCTCCTCTCCTCTCCTCTCCTCTCCTCTCCTCTCTGCTCTCCTTTCTCTTCCTCTCTCCTTTCCTCTCCCCTCTCCTCTCCTCGACTCTCCATTTTCCCTCTACCCTCTCCTCTCCTTTCCTCTCCTCTCCTCTCCTCTCTCCTCCTCTTTCCTCTCCTCTATCCACTTTTTTCTACTGTTTTCTCTCCTCTCCTCTTTATTCTCGTCTCCTCTCCTCTCTTCTCCTCTCTTCTCTCCTCTCCTCTCATTTAATCGAATCTCTCATCTTCTCTCTCCTTTTCTCTTCTCTTCTCTTCTCTTCTCTCCTCTCCTCTCCTCTCCTCTTCTCTTCTCTTCTCTTCTCTTCTCTTCTCTTCTCTTCTCTTCTCTTCTCTCCTCTCCTCTCCTTTACTCTCATCTTCTCTCGTTTTTTTGTCCTCTTTTCTCTATCTTCTCTAGAATCCTCTCCTCTCCTCTCCTCTCCTCTCCTCTCCTTTCTTCTCCCGTTCTCTTCTCTTCTCTCCTCTCATCTACTCTCTTCTACTATAGTTAGTGCTTTCTCTTTTTCTTGTCTTCTTTTCTGTTTGATTCCGAGAGAGAGAGAGAGAGAGAGAGAGAGAGAGAGAGAGAGAGAGAGAGAGAGAGAGAGAGAGAGAGAGAGAGGAGAGAGAGAGAGAGAGAGAGAGAGAGAGAGAGAGAGAGAGAGAGAGAGAGAGAGAGAGAGAGAGAGAGAGAGAGAGAGAGAGAGAGAAAGAGAGAGAGAGAGAGAGAGAGAGAGAGAGAGAGAGAGAGAGAGAGAGAGAGAGAGAGAGAGAGAGAGAGAGAGAGAGAGAGAGAGAGAGAGAGAGAGAGAGAGAGAGAGAGAGAGAGAGAGAGAGAGAGAGAGAGAGAGAGAGAGAGAGAGAGAGAGAGAGAGAGAGAGAGAGAGAGAGAGAGAGAGAGAGAGAGAGAGAGAGAGAGAGAGAGAGAGAGACAGAGAGAGAGAGAGAGAGAGAGAGAGAGAGAGAGAGAGAGAGAGAGAGAGAGAGAGAGAGAGAGAGAGAGAGAGAGAGAGCCTTCTCCTGCCCAGAGCCATCATTCTCCGGCAAGTCAAATCTTGGCGTGCTTTTTGGAGTTTGTTAAGTTTGCTGTAATACATAATGTACCACTTTCATGTGCTGTAACATTTCACATCACCGTCTTGTCATTCATTACACTGTATGCTTTTGTATTTAGATTTTCGCCTTGTGTTATGATGTCTCTTTCCGTCCGCAATTTAAGGATTAAGGATAGTGCATTAAGAAAGTAGTCTGGATTAAGGATAAAGGATGGATAAAGGAAATAGTCTCTATTAATGATGTTAAATTACGGAAATAGTATTGATTAAGGATAGTAGATTACGAAAATCTGCATTGAGGATAGGTGATTAAATAAATTGTCTGGATTAAGGATGTTAGATTAACGAAATATTCTGCATTAAGGACACTGGTCTAAATAAACAGTCTCAATTAAAGATACTGGATGAAATAATTGTCTGCATTAAGGAGAGCAGATTAAGAAAATAGCCTGAATTAAGGACAGTAGATTGAGAAGGTATTCTTGATTAAGGAAAGTGAATTTAAAGACATTCCTTGGATGAAGGTCATTACGTTAAGAAAAGACTTTAGACTAAGAATTATATACAAAATAGTATGTACTCAGGAACGAGGGACTGAAATGTTCTTCAAAGGAGCAAAGGCTGTGCTTATATATAGATATAGAATTTTCATATTGTAATTTCTTATGAGAGTTTGAAACTATGGTCCATATTCTTATTTGCTGTGTGCTGGTGACCTGTCGATTAATATGTTTAGAGACTTTAACAGAAACATAAGTATAAAAGATTTATCATTCTTTTCCTTTTACCTCTTCCCGTGGAAGAGGGAAAGTCGAGAGATGACAACTAAACTAGTGAAAGTGTCTGTGATAGATGTTATATTGCTTGGTAGCTAAGGATGAGCAGGCAACGATCAGTGGGGTATAGTGAAGATAAGGCATATTACCACAAGGGATATGAATATCAAACACTGCTTACAGATTAAATACTGATATCTAAAGAACTATCACCACTACACAGAGAAATGATAGTTACAGAAGAGCTTTAAGGTGAAACAAGGCAAACTAAATTGTTGAAGAACATTACGGATAGCGATACAGAAGATAATTCAATGACAATGATCATGATGAGAAGAATGATTAGTCAGGCGACAAAATGAACATATTTCAAAGCGTTATATTCACCTAGTTCTGAGCAAGATGTCATCATTAATCATGAGGAAGACTTCAGGTCTAAACGGAAACAAGATACACGGAAACAACATAAACACGAAAGCAGGTACCAAGAAGCTACCACCACCCTGATAAATAAGAGACGAGACGTGACCACCGAGGAGAACAACAAGATGCGGTGAGTCATCACAAGACTAACAGAGCCGCAGATTAGCACCAGATTACAAGAAGAGGTGGCTATCACTGAATTAGTATACGAGGGACGCAGAGCTCACCGGAAGCAGATGACCTGGACAACACGGACAGCCGGCACACCATACGAATCGCCGCCTCCTTGTTCCTGATTAGAAGATGCGATTACCAAACTTATTTGAGAATTAACCTTATTGAAAGTTAAGGGAAAACAAACTGTATGATTGAAGTATGGGAACATAAATACTCGTATAGTTACTTGAAAGTGGACCTTACGGAAAATATAGGAGAATGAAGCTTATGATCAAAGTAGGAGAAAATAAATACAGTTACTCTAAAATTAACCTTATTGAAAGATATAGGAAAATTAACTGTATGATCGAAGTGTTGGAAATTAAATCCTATAGCAACGGAAGCCTTGTTGGGGCAAAAAGTCGCTAGAAAATCACGTGTATATTATGAGGTGTAGGGGATGGGAACAGACAGACGCAGAGAGAGGGACAAGCTAGACAGAGCAGTCAGAGCAGAGAGGGTCAAGATGGACAAGCCGCCTATCACAGTACCAGTAAGTAGAGCCAGACAGTTGTAATGCAGTCAGAGTAAAATGTTGGTGTTATATATTGACAGAGAGGGATTGGGTAGGTGTAGGATGTGTTCCTCACTGAATATTAGTTGTGAGGTTTGTGTAGGATGTGACTTATCATTGAATATTAAATATGTGAAGTGATTTCAATCGCTGAAGTGTTTCAAATATTTAATGGAATTTATTTGAAGAGAGATGAAACAATTTTCGTAGTTTTTCGCTGTTGTCGAAAGTCGTATATGATCGTGTGAGTGTAAATATATGTAAATAATATAAATTAAGTAAAAATTACAAAAACCCAAAGCGTTCCCCTCAACCCACAAAAGCCAGTCTTATAGATTAGGGACGCAACAAGATCGTGCAACGCAGAAGCACGACAATCAAGACAAGAGATAAGAAGTTCTCTGTGAAAGTAATAAAGAAAAATGCTAAAATTCGGCTATTTTGGAGAACAAAATCATTCTAAAAGCAAAGTGTGACAGGATTAATGGACATTTGCTATTGTTTTCCACTGAAAAGAGTTGGAAAATAACACTTCCTTCTCAAAGACAAAAATCGTGTTACATATTGAATCAGTATCGTCTACATCGTGTTACCTCACAGTTTTTCATATTTATTTTATTTATTTATTTTTTCTCTCTTTCATATCTTTTGGCATGCATTATTCTTAGCTACAGGTAGGTTTCTCTTGACTTATTTATTTAATCAGTGACCTCTCAGTGTGTGTGTGTGTGTGTGTGTGTGTGTGTGTGTGTGTGTGTGTGTGTGTGTGTGTGTGTGTGTGTGTATGTGTGTGTGTGTGTGTGTGTGTGTGTGTGTGTGTGTGTGTTTGTGTGTGTGTGTGTGTGTGTGTGTGTGTGTGTGTGTGTGTGTGTGTGTGTGTGTGTGTGTGTGTGTGTGTGTGTTTGTGTGTGTGTGTGTGTGTGTGTGTGTGATTCAGATTCAGATTCAGATTCAGATTTCAGATTTCAGATTTATTTACATGCTCAGACTTTGTGATACAAAGTATGGAGCACAGCTCCTGCAATTATTTCAGATACAAACAAACACTAACAACTTATATAAATCAACTTTCTGTTACCTAAAAAAATTATAGGTAGCTTTTAAAAAAAGAGAAATGTTAGACAAAATATATTGACTTTTACTTTGCATTAATTGGATAAACTTATTCACTGTTGGGTTATTTCTATAATAATTTGGAATATATTTGTTTCTGAGCTCCACGATGTTATCATTAGGGCATGACAATAAAATATGATATTCATCTCCAACAACATTACATCTACATAAAGTACATAATCTTTCTTCCCTATCTATACTATCATATCTTCCTTTCACAACAGGTAGTCTATTGTTATTTGTTCTTATTTTAATCAAAGGCATTCTGATACTCTTTTTAAGTTTCAATAGGTAATCTTCTCTGCAATACAAGTCTTTATACATTCTATAACTCTTACAAAGTCCCTTTGTTGAAATATTTCTAAACCATGATGTTATCCAATGATCTTTAAGTTTGTTTTCAACTGCTTTCCTTAACCATTCTGGATTATTAGTTTGTTGATCCATCCAAATACCTGACATACCACAATTGTTAAGAATATTTCTTATATGGCAAATCCAAGGTGATGAATACATGCCTGTGGAGTCTAAATGTAACAAACTTTTATACATAATCATGCTTAACTTAGTAGTTTTCCCTGTTATTAACCTTGACCAGTAGCCAATCATTCTAGTATTGATAACAATATCAATAGGATATATATATATATATATATATATATATATATATATATATATATATATATATATATATATATATATATATATATATATATATATATATATATATATATATATATATATATATATATATATATATATATGGAAAGAATTGTCCTCAAACGCAGTCAGCTCGAATACGATAACGACATTTAAAAATCGCCTTGATAAAATATCTGATGTCAAATCCGCGGTTGTCACTGTTCACCTCCTCATAAAAATCTTACCGCGGATATTTAGTCTTTCGGTGCGATTACATCTGTCATCTGATGAGGGTATATTTCACCGAGGAAGAAAAACAACTAATTCACAACAAAGAAAATGAATCACATTAAAGAGACCTTGGTGATGGCCAGGTTCCTCGGCGACTTACTGCTGACCCCGCCACAATAATGGTATAAGGAATCGAGTCCTTGCTGGGCAACTAACCCATCACTATAGTCATCTAGTAAACATGTATCCCACGCAGGCATGTTTAAGGAAAAGGAAACGCCTCATCAGATATCACTAATAAAAATAGGACCGTATGTAGACTAGATGTGATAGAAGCAGACATCATCTCTTTCTTACTTTCCTCTCAAATTACATGTTTTTTTTTTTTTTCTATACAAATGTTATAATTTCCCTTTTCCTGCCAAGTTCTGCAGGAGGGATGGGGAAGAGAGTTCTTCTGTGGTATCCTGTCTCTCCCACTAATAGCGTAGAATTGTTAACCAAACAACCAAGTAAGAACCACAGGGTCTGTTGCTGTTTCGTCTTCTTTGTATATTCCTTTGTATATTCCTCCACCACCACCACCACCACCACCTACACCTCCTAGTCTTGCCCTTGCTCTTGCTCTTTCTCTTTCTCTTTCTCTTTCTCTTTTTCTTTCTCCTTCTCCTCCTCGTCCTCCTTCCATCCTCCTGTGTGTGACGTGGGGTGGCGTGATCATGTCCGCCCAACCTTTATCCACCAACACTCATTATCTACACTACATTATACAATACATTATCTACATTATGTATGTGTACATACATGTACATGTACATGTATTGCTAACTAGGCGAAGCATTATAAATACAATACACATTATTATTAATTGTGTGACACCGTTACTTGTAGTGGATAAACTTGTGGAATCAGTGGTACGGGATAGAACAGTAGAATTCCTGGAAAGTAACCGTATCATAAAGGACGCTCAACATGGATTTAGTAGTAAACGTTCATGTTTAACGAATTTACTGGACTTTTTTCACGACTTACATAATATATGTGATAATACCAGGCCAGTAGATATAGTTTATTTTGATTTTCAAAAAGCATTTGATAAAGTTCCTCATAAGCGCCTCCTACATGAAGTAAAAGCTCACGGCATATCAGGTGACCTCGCTGCGAGGATAGAGGATTGGTTGACAGACCGCAAACAGCGAGTAGTAATTAACGTGTCGTGGTCCGAGATGTTGCAAAGAATTGGTTTATAAAGGCTACTGGAAAACTCACAAACATTTTCATATTTTGATTAATAACTACTATTTACATTTCTTACAACTCAAAATTTCTTACTCGCATTCATCTTCAAATCATTCAAAGTTATTAAGTGTTACCTTATATTTCTTGAACATATTCACTGATCAGCGCAGTCATCGTGCAAAAACACAGACAATATGAAATGCTCAAACACAACAAATATTCAGTCGGCGCCATTAATGTTCAGTTACAAAAACACACGTGATATCTGCAACACATCACTTACTATAAACATTCCATGACTGAGTAAATCTTCGTACATCATACACACCTGTCATAACAAACATAAAACATCAGTTAAACATCCTGCTCCTCCTTTAATAAGATCATTGATTTATAGACTGCATTACGCTTTCAAACTGCACTTACTTTCAAGTTATTCCGTCCATCTCGACCCCTCTCTGGTCAGGCCCTCTGGAACCTCTGGGTCTGTGTCTGCTACTCTCCGCAACTCTCCACTACTGAATTATTCCACTGTTACAGGCTATGATATACAGTCGTTTGGGACTGCCTGTTTCTCTCAAAAAACTATCGTAATTTTCATAACATTTTACGTATCTACTATTCACATTGCTCATCTATGCATGTGATCCGCCCACAGGCGTTGTGCTTGATACAGAAGCCAGTCAGAGGGTAGGGGCAGTTTGGAGGCGGAGCGTTAAGTGGGCGTAGGCTGACTTGTCCTTCTTGGTGCCTCACGCCTCCTGGCCTACTTTCCCTTTCAAATCCTTTCTCTGCCTTGCCCCTGCTATCATTATCGTTAATCCCTCCTTGACCCAGGCTGCCTTCCCAGGTTGTATGGCCGTCTTCCTGTTGTGGAGTGCTTGGGTCCTGTGTCCTTGTTTGTGTTTCCTCGGTTTCCTCGATATCAAGTGCCAATTATCTTCCCTTTCCCGTGTAGTATGATCGTTTGTTATTCTCCATACTTCATTCATCTTCTCCATTTCTTCTTTCTTTTTACTTATTCTACCTTTTTTTTCTTTCCTCTTCCTTATTGTTTTGTTTTGTTTTTTCGTTTTTTCTTCTTCTTTTTTGACAGTACAATATATATTGTAGTGCGGGGTCACCAGAAACTCTTGTTCTTCAAATTGGGTTAATGTAAGCAGTGGCGTTCCTCAATGTTCAATCTTAGGGCAGATCCTCTTCATAATATATACTCGTATGAATGACATAGACGAAGGAATCAGAAGTAAACTGTCAAAATTCACAGACACTAAAATTGCTAACAAGACTGACACCAAACCAGCGTCAAATTTTGCAAAATGATGCATACACTCTCATTGAATGGTGTGAAACGTGGCTTATAACTTTAATTTTGATAAATGCCACGTATCAAATATTAGAAATAGCAATCGGCAGGAAAATTATAAAAAGTAATCCCCCATCAAAAGTCTGGATCCTGAGAAAGATCTGGGAGCTTTAGTGACAACAGATCTTAAACCAAGCAAACAATGCAACGAAGTCATTGAAATTGCCAATAAATTAATAGTTTTCACCTTCCAATCTGAAAAAAAAAAAAATCTCACCTTGTACAACTCACTTGTACGTCCTCATTTTGAATACATTGTACAGTTTTTGTCATCCTGTTATAAAAGGAATATTGAGAGATTATAAAAAAATAAAAAACAATACGAAATAGAGTAACGAAAATTACTCGAAGGCTTCGCAATAAACCCCTGATTGACTGATGCCTCTCTTGAAAGCGCCAGGCACAGTATAGAGAACCCAGCAAGCCCACTTTTGTTACACTTTTTTTTTTTTCAATTTTCCGCGCATGACGTCACGTTGTCGGAGGTCAGGACAGCCAGATTCTCCTTTTTTAGGCCAAAACATGATTTTTGGCTTTTTTCATGCATTTGGTCTAAGGATATCTAGTTTGCCATGAATTACATTATTATTATTATTTTTTTTTTTTTTTAATATGTTGCTTATATATGCTCCATTTGGCCATAACAAGTTTATTTAATATGGTAAGTTTGTTCACCGCCACCTAAGACAAAACTTTTTTTTTTCAAGTTGTTGAGTGCACGTATGTTTTCCTTTATTTTCCTTCTGTTACCATGGTTATCCTTGCAGTTTTTCCCATTTTCTCTTATTGCTGTTGAATAACAATAAGGGAAAATCGGACAAATCAACTGGGTGATGATGCTGATGACGCGCGAGTCCACGGCTGAACTCTGGCGTGTTTTTTTTTTTTTTTTTTTTTTCAAGCGGCTGATGTAATTTAAGGCTTCCTATCAACAGCTACCTGTGTTCATGAACAAGCCAGGAGTACGTTGATAGGGTGCTGTCTATGGTATTACCGTATATTTTGTTATGATGAGTCATTGGTAAACTCGTTTTCCATCCCCCAAAAGCGATCGTTCTGGTTGTTTATATTTATGTCGAGTGGGAAAGAAAAATGTCTAGAGCAGTGTGATTGAACTGTAGGCCCGCGCGCCAGTTGATTTAGTGTGGCCAGCGTGTACTCATTGATTAATTTTATGAGGAAAAAAATACTTAAATGATATTCAGCAAAGGTCAAGTGTGTGGAATAATAACGATTAGCTTGTTATGACATTGCTGCTACAATAACATAATGCCTGCAGAGCGAAAGTCCTTCCCCATGGTTATGAAGTAGGGACGTAGGTATATGGTACACGTCATGAACACGGCCACTTCTTTGTGCCAAGAACGTTTTCATAATGTCGGTATTCTCACACTGGAATTGAATTCTCTGAATTCGTTTCCGTTTTTTGGCCCAGGCGAAGGACTGACGAAGTACGTGGCACTTGTATACACAGATCGCCACTCCAGTAGTCCGCTATAGCCCAGTGCTCAGTACACATCGTGTAATATTTGGTAAATTCTTAAGTGGAATAATATAAACTTTGGGTTTTTTTACTGCCTGTTTTTGGGTCTTTTTGTAGTGCGTTTGGCCGTTTTGTCTTATTTTTTTGTTGGCTTTGGCCTTTTTCTGCTTCAGTAATCTGGGAACCCTGAGTGTACTGCCATCAGTTCCACCCACCACTCACTCTGCCTTAGTGCTTCATTTTAAGTTTAAGGTACATCGCATCTCTAAAGTCCATGTGCGCAGCGCTTCTTATAAAGCACTATGCAAAATGTGCTTTATTAAAATGAATTTTTCGATGTTTATTCATCAGTTTAGTTTGTCATCCATAATCAGTATTATCATTATTAGTAACATTTATAATTCCTGTGTGCACCGTTACCTAGTGAACATAAAAGAAGAAAAACACAAACCTCAACACACTTAAGAAGAAAGTATCCTACACAACACAAATAAGTAAATCTACATAAATGTTAACTTGAGCGAAAATCAAGTTGTATGGTAATAAATAAATTCTACAAAACAAATAGTTTCAGTACATAAGTAACAGAAAAAAAACAGTAGGAAATATAGATGTAAATGCCAATGACACCGTGCAGAGCATAAAGAATAAAAAACAAGGTTTCCATCGTTACAAATACTGAACTATTAAAACTTACAGCTTACAAGATACGACGCGGAAATAAAAGGACACAAACCAGCTACACTACAATGATGGTGCTGATGACGATGATGACGGTAATAATAATAATTTTAATGATAATAATAATAGTAATAATAATAATTAATAATATATAATAATAATAATAATAATAATAATAATAATAATAATAATAATAATAATAATAATAATAATAATAATAATAACAACAACAACAGCAACAACAACAGTACCACTTCACTATGTTTCGCCTCAAGCGGGGAGCAGGGGTGGGAGGGGCACAGGTCTTTCTTCTTTTTCATGCAGTTTTCTTTTTTATACCTATTTAGCATAACCACACTTCCAGCCTCCGCTGGTCCCCCCTACCCTCTCTCTCTTAATCCTTCCCGACGCCGCCCTTCCTCCCAGTCGGAAGCTTTCATCCTGCTGATAGGTAGTAAAGCCTGTGTGAAGAAGTGAGTGCTTCACCAACTTTTTTCAGTGACATAATTTGATTGATGTCTATGTTGAGAGTGGACGTGAATTACGAATAAAGCAATCCGTGGTTCTCTGGGCTGAGTCATTCTCGTGCTGCAGGATGGACAGGTGTAATGGTGTGTTGTTATTATTGTTGTTGTTGTCGGTGGTGGTGGTGGTGGTGCAGCACAGGGGAGGGTTCCAGAAGGCTGCTTCATAACCAAGGAATTCCTGCCTCTGTAAAGTTCTCTGATCTTACCTACTGCTATTTGTACTCCACGACATACTCCCACAAGTCAACAGTTATCTAATTATCACTGTGGGATGAACGTTCACATTAGAATGAGCAGCAGTTTTTCTTATTGAACTTTTGGTGCTGCATGAACACAGGAAGGGAAATGATGTGTTCAAATATATCTTGTTTACCGTTGGGGTTTCATGGCGTAGTGACAGTCTTGGGAACCCAGTGTGTGTGGGATACCAGCGGTCATATCCCATACAAAATACAATAAATAAATAACGTCATGAAAATAATTCACATCATAATTCTTTAATACATACTGGCGTGAACATAAGGTGGTTAAATAGAGCAACTTTACAAAAAAGATGGGGAAGATGGGGAAATAGACCAACTTTAAAAAAAAGAAAAAGGGCCCTCGTGGCCCAGTGGGTAGAGTGATGCACTTTGAGTTTGGCGTGAGGGAAGTGAGGGGCGCGTAGGTTCGAACCCCCCTCTCGGAACTCACAAAAACCTTGAAAGAGCATCCCTCCATCACCATGTGTGATGGAACTGCCCACGGGGAGGAGGGGAGGTGAGTGCGCAGCACCTCCCTACCCCTCCACAGGGGAGGAAGGCACCGCCTTACCGGCCCCCGGGAGAGCAAGGGAGGTGAGTGCACAGCGCTTCCCTTCTCTCCCCTACCTAAAAATAATAGGAATAAAAAAAAATAAAAAACAAAAACAAAAAAAAAATAAATAAATAAAGGTAAGTGCATAGCACTTCTCTTCTCTCCACCTAACAGAATAAAAAAATATAAAGGTGAGTGCATAGCACTTCCCTTCTCTTCCAACCTACCAGGCAAAAGATAGAAAAAAAAATAAATAAAGAATTAAAGTGAGTGCATAGCACTTCCCTTGTCTCCGGCAAAAGATAGAAAAGAAAAAATAAAGAATTAAGGTGAATGCATAGCACTTCCCTTGTCTCCTAACCTACCACGCAAAAAAAAAAAATAAATAAATAAATAAAATAAAATAAATAAATAAATAAAGATAAATAAATAAATAAATAAAAATAAATAAAAACCTCCTTACCACCTCGGACCTCGGGAGAGCAAGGGAGGTGAGTGCACAGCACTTCCCTTCTCTCCCCAAGTCTACGGACTGCCAGACCAAAAAGAATAAAATATATATAGGTATAAAAAATAATAAAAGTATTAAAAAAATATAAATGAAAAAATAAGTAAATAAAACAAAAACAATAAATCTCCTACTCCCCCCTCAATAAAACTGACTGAGTCTGGCAATCAACAATAAATAATAAAAATAAAACAATACCAACTGACTGACCCTGACAACCCCAAAGACCACCACCCACCTGGGAAGCACGGGAGGTGAGTGTGCAGCACCTCCCTACCCTTCCCAGTCTCCCAGTTTGACTTTGACCACCAATCTGACTCATCCTACCAACTCCAAAGAGCAACTCCAACTGTACAGACCACCACCACCACCACCCTTCTGATCTCGGCAAGGTGAGTGCGTAGCACTTCCCTGGACTGACCCTGACTGACTGACCCTGGCAACTCCAAAAACAACCAACCTGACTGACTTACAGATATGTAATCACCTAACTGACTGGCCCTGGGGAGCATGGGAGGTGAGTGTGCAGCACCTCCCTACACTTCCCAGTCTCCCAGTTTGACCTGACTCATCCTGGCAACTTCAAAGAACAACTCCAAATGTACAGACCAACAGTACCTCCTACTCTGTGTCCCACTCTGACCCTGATCCATACATCCCTACATCCTACCCTGTCCTGGCTAGGTGAGTGCGTAGCACTTCCCTACCACCTGCCTTACTGACCCTGGCAACCATAAAAACAACCAACCTGACTGACCTACAAATCTTACTGTAATCTGGCAACAGACCACCAAACTGACTGACTCTGGGGAGCATGGGAGGTGAGTGTGCAGCACCTCCCTACCCTTTCCAGTCTCCCAGTTTGGCTTTGACCACCAATGTGACTCATCCTACCAACTCCAAATGTACAGACCAGCACCACCACCCCTCTGATCTTGGCAAGGTGAGTGCGTAGCACTTCCTTTGACTGAGTTGGCCTGACTGACTGACCCCCGCAACTCCAAAAACAACCAATCTGACAAATGTTACAAATGTAACCTGGGGAGCATGGGAGGTGAGTGTGCAGCACCTCCCTACCCTTCCCTACCCTTCCCAAAATAAATGAAAAATAAAAAATAAATAAAAACAAAAATAAATAAAGTAAAAACAATAAAACTCCTACTTCCCCCCTCAATAAAATGACTGAGTCTGGCAATCAACAATAAATAATAAAAAGAAAACAATACCAACCTGACTGACCCTGACAACTCCAAAGACCACCACCCCACCTGGGAAGCACGGGAGGTGAGTGTGCAGCTCCTCCCTACCCTTCCCAGCCTTCTAGTTTGACTTTGATCCCCAATCTGACTCATCCTAGCAACTCTAACTGTACCGACCACCACCAGTACTCCCCACCCTGGCAACTGATCCTGGCAAGGTGAGTGCGTAGCACTTCCCGTGACTCCTCCTGGCAACTCCAAAGACCCACTAGCCTGACCACCCCTGGGAAGCACGGGAGGTGAGTGTGCAGCACCTCCCTACACTTCCCA
>NC_087189.1:10824700-10852200 GCF_035594125.1 Scylla paramamosain | reverse complement strand
GGCAGGAAGGCAGACGGTCAAACAGACAGGCAGGGAGGCAAGCAAGCAAGCAAGCAAGCAAGCAAGCAAGCAAGCAAGCAAGCAAGGAGGGAGACAGACTAACGGGCGGGGAAAGAGGTGGATGGACATACAAAAAAGAAAGAAAGAAAGCAGGCAGACAGACAGGGTGACAGGGAAATAGTCAGGCTAACTTGAAGAGGATAGGCAGTCAAAGAAGCAGGCAGACAGGCAGGCAGGCAAAAATAGAAGGCAAGTAAGCAGACAGACAGACAGACAAATAGACAGAGGGACAGACTGAATTAATCAGTGGGATATTAATACAGCATAATGTTTGCCCAATATAAACGTATGCCTCTTCCGTCACTCGTATATTCTTTCGTGATAACAATTACTGTAAGCGAAGAAAATGCAAACATAGTGACCTAACTATATTTTTCTCTCATGGCCTCGTATTTACGGTATGCCATTTTTCGTGCACAATACGTAGTTGTCATTGATTTCCTAAAACTACTAAATATACCAGAAGACAGACCTACTGACCCATACTCGTAAATATTGTTCCATTCGTAATGTTACAATACACACACACACACACACACACACACACACACACACACACACACACACACACACACACACACACACACACACACACACACACACACACACACACACAACATTAATACAAATAGATGCGCTGCAACAAAGCAACAGAGATTGGGATGCTCATTCTTACAGAGCATTATAGTGAACATGTGAGGCAGAGATAAACAGACAGACGCAGACAGACAGATTGATTTAAAACACTTAGTAACATGTACTTGTTATAAGCAATTCTAAGTGACCATTACTTTCCCGTTCATTCCCATTCATTGAAGCATTTCAGTGTTGAGACGCAAAGGTAGTGTAAGTGTTGAGGCAGCGGTGGTAGTGGCCCCTTCACCTCGCAGCGAGGCAGGAAGGGGAGGCGAGGGACACCAGCAGTGACTGGCCTGAAGGCGCCTTGCGTCCCGCCTCCTCTGTGCGACCCTCTCCCTTGATTGCCTTCATGCATCAATCGCAGCATGACTTGTGCTCCTCCTCTTCAGTCTCACTTAACTACCACCTTCATATTCTAGACACCGCTGAATGTTGGCAAGCTTTACATTTATTATTTTTGCTTCTTTTTATTTTCTTATTTGATCTTGTTATATATGTAATGGTGTTTGTTCGTTTTATTTTGTTGCAGCTGTTGTGCATATTTAACATTCTCAGCGTTTGAAGTGTGTTCTGTTTTCATTGTTGTTTTCCATGTATCCATGTGTTCTTGCTTGGAGGAATTTGACACGTTTTATTTATGACATTTCGTGTTTTTGTTCAGTATTTATTCTTTCCTCTTTTGTTCATATGTATGTTGTTAACTCATGCAGTAAATGATTTCTGGTGGTTCTGTTTATGATGCTTCATTTTTAGCTCTTTTTAGAATAGTGAAGCTGCATCACTTTTTTATGTGGATGTTTTGATATTTTCAGGAAAGGATGGCAGGTGGTGCCGCGGTGAACACTCCCAACACATGCAGGAGGAAAGTGAGTACCTGCTTCATTACATCATGTGCCCTCTATTTTGGAATTTTTTTTATCATTTCAACGGAAACCTGTCACTGTTGCCTGCCTTTCTCCTGTCAGCTTCCCACGAATCTGTGAAGGAAAGAAACGATGTGTTTTTATGCTATCGTGTCAGTAGTGTTATCCATTGAAGGATTAGTTTAAACCTTTTTCCAATGCGTTGTTTTTGTCTCCCATTTTTCTGCCTTCCTAGGGTATATATATGAAAGAAGACAATGTAAATTTAGTTTATAATGTTCATTGCAACATCTTACAGGGAAAAAAGTCCTTTGAGGATTAACCGAGAATCTTTTTCAAAACTATAATTTTTGTATTCCAGTCTTCGTGTGCTTATTTTAATTTATGCATAGAGAAAAGAAGGATACGAAATCATATGTTTTCTATAATGGTGTCATCTTTTTGGTATAAATATTTACTTAGAGATTCAATTGAAACCTGACAATTAGCTGTCATTTTTGCGTTCGTTTTATATATATATATATATATATATATATATATATATATATATATATATATATATATATATATATATATATATATATATATATATATATATATATATATATATATATATATATATATATATATATATATATATATATATATATATATATATATATATATATATATATATATATATATATATATATATATATATATATATATATATATATATATATATATATATATATATATATATATATATATATATATATATATATATATATATATATATATATATATATATATATATATATATATATATATATATATATATATATATATATATATATATATATATATATATATATATATATATATATATATATACATATATATATATATATATATATATATATATATATATATATATATATATATATATATATATATATATATATATATATATATATATATATATATATATATATATATATATATATATATATATATATATATATATATATATATATATATATATATATATATATATATATATATACATATATATATACATATGGGGATAATAGATGGAAATAGGTAGGTATATTTCATAAAGGGACTGCCACGTGTAAGCCTGGTCGCTTCTTGCAACTTCCTTTATTTCTTATGTTCTTATGTTCTTATGATAGCCAGTCTTGGTTGACACCATCAGACTCAGACACTTTTTTTTTTTTTTTTGTCTTTAGGGTCTAACACAGTCCTCTGATTTTGTGTTTGTCTTGTCGGATGCAGCAGCGGCGGGAGCTTTTTCCTTCCTCGCGGCCAGACGACGCGGACTGGCTTTTTCCTGCTCCTCCTGACACACTCACAGTTTACCGGTGAGTGAAGGGGACGGAGCTGTTTTTGTAGCACAGTGTACGTCCTTCCATTTTTAGGTTTACATTTAAGTGAAGCCTGTCATGGTTGCGTATGTTTTTCCATGTGCATGTAAGTTAAGGCTGCTTGGCAAAGTGTCTGACTCACTGCGGCGACGGGCTAGTGTTTGCGTGCGCCGCGTGGGGTGTGCAGTTTGTATGTAAAACAGGAAGGCAAGTGGTTGGGCGGGGACAAGGAGGAGCAGGAGGAGCAGGAGGAGGAGGAGGAGGCGTAGCGTAGCGTGGTCTGGATGGCGTGCAGGATTATGTGACGCTCAGAGGCAGCTTCCCTACACTAAGCTTCTATTAGAGTGAGCCACGTGACGGGGTGCGCTCTCAGGGTGATTGCTTGTATTCTATGTAGCCTGGCGGGGCTGTGGCACTCCCTGCAGGTTATTGGCTCAGGAGGGTGAGGTAATGTCGGATGTTAGTGTGGTACTCTGCTGTGGGTGAAGGGTTGTGTTTGTAATGATACAGCGCCTAAAGTTTGTTAAAGTGATGCAGGTTGGAGAACATAAATACAGTGACATCATCACCACTATAGTCTCTCCCTTTACGCTGCAACGGAATGATGTAGTAGTGGTGATGTTGTCTGGGATAATGATGTACACTAGAAAAAATAAAGATCCCAGTAATATCAACAGTTCCATTCTCGTGAAAGGTTTAGTGTTCCTCTGTTATTTTCTTCATATTAAGCATTTCCACTTTATGTTCACTTAACTTGTCAAGTGTGTTCCTCGTGTGTCCGTAGGCGAAAAAAAAAGAAAAGTGTCATTTTACACTCCTTCATATCTTGATTTATACAATTTTTTTTTTTTATGATGTACTCCGTAAAACATTTCTTTTTTTTTTTTGTCTCCCGTCTTTTTGCTATTATGTGTTTTTAGCTACAAGCAGGTTTGTCAAAAAAAAAAAAAAAAAAAAATATATATATATATATATATATATATATATATATATATATATATATATATATATATATATATATATATATATATATATATATATATATATATATATATATATATATATATATATATATATATATATATATATATATATATATATATATATATATATATATATATCTTACTGTTATTTTATTTCTTTTCATATCCTTACAGAGAGGACAATTTTTAACAATAAATAGAACTAAACTTCAGCCTCACCTCCTCCATCTCCTTGTAATTTGTCTGTAGAATGGAAGAAATCTAAGTTCTTTTCCATATTTTCATTCATATAGACCATTAATAATGTATAGGATTAAAATATAGCCTTAATCCCTCTATGCCCTTTTTGCCGTGATATGTTTTGCCCCTTCACACTGGTATGGTCCGCCTGGCCCTCTTCCCCGCCCCCTTCCCCCTGGCAGACCCGCGTGTGGCCGTGAAGTGTGGCTCCCCAAGTGGTCATCCAATATTACTCTTAAAAATGGTCCCGTGATGCGTCTACAGAATGGATGCTGAAAGCGGGTTGCTTGGGTGGGGGGAGAGGGGACTGATGTGGCCCTCTGGCCTAGAACTCTCTCTCTCTCTCTCTCTCTCTCTCTCTCTCTCTCTCTCTCTCTCTCTCTCTCTCTCTCTCTCTCTCTCTCTCTCTCTCTCTCTCTCTCTCTCTCTCTCTCTCTCTCTCTCTCTCTCTCTCTCTCTCTCTCTCTCTCTCTCTCTCTCTCTCTCTCTCTCTCTCTCTCTCTCTCTCTCTCTCTCTCTCTCTCTCTCTCTCTCTCTCTCTCTCTCTCTCTCTCTCTCTCTCTCTCTCTCTCTCTCTCTCTCTCTCTCTCTCTCTCTCTCTCTCTCTCTCTCTCAGCTGGAATTATGATTTCACTGAGTGGTTTAAGAACATATTCACATGTTATTCATGAGCCATCACATCCAGCAGCAGGCAGCAGCAGGCAGTAGGAGGAGGAGGAGGAGGAGGAGGAAAGAACACAAAGGAATACAAAGGAATGCAACGGAAGACCAAACCTTGAGTTACTGACGAGGCTGTTTGGATAATTATTCTACATTAACTATTATTGGGAGATACAGGATAGTACAGAAGGTTCCTCCCCACCAATCTCTCCAGCAGAAGCTGACAAGATACAGGAATTGATACCACGTGGTATAGAAAAACCACATAGAACTGGAGAGAATAGTGAGGGAAAGAGTTGTGGTCTGTCTACTTTTGTTTGTGAGGGAGAGTGTAACTGCATGATAGTTGTGTGATGTGGTGTGTGCGTAGCGCAGGTGAAGGCACAGTTTGGTTGTTGAGGGGTGGTGCAGAATCCTTGCGTTGCGCTTTCCAGGGAGGCGGCAGTCAATCAGGCCACAGCTTCGGTCACTGTGTTTGTGTACCTTCCCTTTAGGGCTGGATACACAGGTTATCGCCTGCTACTTTGACCTCTAGTACTTAAAATCACAAAGTTGATGAATAACAGGAGAATGCGGACGAAGAAAATGAGGATTACAACATGTGATTACATAGGATAACCAAAACAAACACTCCCACAGGTCTTTACATATCGCTTTGGAATTAATTGAGATTAACTACCCTTTAGTAAAGTAAGCTAGAGCAGTGTATGACTGCCAAACCGACACGCCCTCGTGCTTGTGCTGGCGTGGGAAAACCATCGTGCAGTGTGGGAAAAACTGGCTGCGTTTTGATTGGAAAGAATGAAGTGAGATTCTATTATTATTCCTATGCAAAAAAAGTAGGAGGAAAAGGAGGAGGAGGAGGAGGAGGAGGAGGAGGAGGGTAATAACAGCATTAGTAAAAACATCCACTTCAAACACCCCTTTGTCTGTGCCTTTGGACGCACAAATTACCTCAGAATGTTACGTCATAATGAATAAGACAAGTGAAGAAGCTTACTTCCTTTTGAATACCGTCTTTTCGGAAATGTTGATTTTTTTTTTGTGCAAAAGACAAAAAAAAAAAAAAAAACGTACAATTTTTAATAGATTGAAAAAATCTTTAATTCGCCCTAAGGAGGAGTAACTGAAATATTACGAACTATACCACTAACACCACCACCACCACTACTACTATCACCACCACCACCACCACCACCAAACCTCACTCTCAACTTCTCCCATTTTCACGAACTCCTCTCTTCTCTTGCTTCGCTATACCATCCTTCATCCTCTCTCCCTTACGTTCCATCCTTCCTTTCGCCGACATAATGCTTGCAACAGATGCTCCTCCTCTTCCTCCCCCTCCTCCTCCAGTCCTGTAGCATTAGCAGGGCCTTGTCTCCCCTTATAAGCAGGGATCCTTAGTGGAACATGTCGAAATAGCGTTGCCTAGCCGCCGCCGAGTATAGGAGTGTATTGAGGGTGCATTATCTCGGTACAGTGGCGGTGAGCGGGGAGATGGGTCGGTGAGTATGTTCAGGCGCAGATAGAGAAATGTGTTATTGGTCTGACGAATTGATTAATGAATAGGTATCTGGTTGAACAGGTAGATTTACAGATAGATGGCTGGATGGGTAAATGGTTAAATAGATCGACTGGCTGATAAATAGATTGATATATAGATGGACAGATGGATGGATAGATAGATTGATAGATACATGAATAAATGAATAGGTATATAAGTAGATATAAATATATATAGATGGGAAGATAGACAGTTCAGTAAGTAGAAAATAGATTAGATAAATAGACAGACAGACAGATAGACAGGGATAATAGTACATAGGTGGGAAAATATGTTGATAAATCCCCGTTGATTGATAAGAAGGTGGAAGTATTAGATAGGGAGAGATATACAGATAAAACATCGACGAATGGGTAGGTAAGTGAAGAAACACAGGATGGTTGAAGAGCAATATACATAAACAAATAAGAAGAAAGTGGAAGTGTAAGCGATGAATCAGATAAAGAGAGAAATTAGCTGTATATTGATGGACAAAACATATAGAAATGCAACTGTAAATCATGGTAAACAAACTAAGATAAATAAAGGTATGTACTATGTTAGAAGGAAATGACATTAGAGAGTCAGCCAGCACATCAGACATTCAGAAAGCAGGACAGACAAAGACACATAGACACACTGACTGATGGGTGCATATGCCAAATGAAATAGTAAACAAACATTCATATATAGAATCATTACAAATAGACAAATATCAGAAACTTTGAGGCAGACAGACTGAATTTCGCATAACGAAAATATTTGTATGTTCATGTTTGGTAACTTACACACGAGCAATGGATAAAAAAGAGAGGTTTTACATATAAACCTAGAGAAACAAAGGAAAGCAAAACATTATAAAACAAAAAAGACACATAAAAAAAATGATTCCTCCTATCTGTGAATCACATTGCAGACAGAGGCGCCCACACACACATAGACACACACACACACACACACACACACACACACACACACACACACACACACACACACACACACACACACACACACACACACACACACACACACACTTTCCTGTCGCCAAAAATACACACAATTCTCCTGCTACTCTATGAATTACCTTACTAGAAATGAAAAATGCATAAATGTTATGAATTTTGTATATTGTTGTGTGGATCACCGGAATTGTGTTGAAACCATGGAGAGAGAGAGAGAGAGAGAGAGAGAGAGAGAGAGAGAGAGAGAGAGAGAGAGAGAGAGAGAGAGAGAGAGAGAGAGAGAGAGAGAGAGATTGGATGTCTTGCAACACAATACACATGCGTATATATCGTGCACATTATTCTTCCTCTTTCTTTTTTCTTTCTTGCGACATTTGGAAAAAGCAAATGTTGAGATATTGTGTGTGTGTGTGTGTGTGTGTGTGTGTGTGTGTGTGTGTGTGTGAAATAATAGACAAACGGACAGACAAACAGATACATTACAATACACAAAATTGCACATAAGCTGGGGACAGAGACTCCCAACCAATCACGCACCCACCCACACAAGACAGACAGAAGGTCAAAGATATACTGATATACGTACTGACATACATTCTTCATCTCTTCGGTCAATATGAAGACGCTACACGAACTTACATAATTTATTGTCCTTTGCGTCTCGAAGGAGTAACGCCGGGAGATGACAACGTCCGCCCTTTACTGCTCAGGGAAGCACAGGGACTGAGTGTGTTGCTGGCAGTTTGTTGAATGAAAAAAAGCTTCAAACGTATAGATAAGTAAATGTATATACATGCTGACACACACACGCACACACACACACACACACACACACACACACACACACACACACACACACACACACACACACACACACACACACACACACACACACACACACACACACACACACATTGACAGTCATAGCACCACACAAAAAAGAAAAAAAAGCCAGAAAATAACAGAAAGAAGTGAAAAAAAGAAAAACATTGAAAGACATAAGCCGGAAGTGAACAAGTGACATCAGGAAGAGAATGTAATCTAATATTAGTAGGTGCCTGAAGTTACTCGGAGAATGACATCATACTTAAAGGAAGGTGAGGAAAGAAAATAGCATGCTTTAACTTGGAAAAAAAAAACTGCGGTAATGAACAAGGAAAATATGAGGGAATAAAGCACTAAAGTGAGAAAATGTGTAGCAGATTGAAAGGAAAAAAAAAAAAAATGTAATTAAATGCTAAAAATGGGTGATGCCTACTTAGAGAGAGAGAGAGAGAGAGAGAGAGAGAGAGAGAGAGAGAGAGAGAGAGAGAGAGAGAGAGAGAGAGAGAGAGAGAGAGAGAGAGAATGTGTCTTTCCTGTCACCTCAGATAAAAATCTATATATTTTTTACGATATTTCATTGGCGCTGAAGAACACAGACAATGAAAAAGTAAATATGACGGTTCCTTCTTTCATATTTATTTCTAATGACATTTTATGAGACAAGACTGTATTTCGGTATCCTTATGTTACATTGTTATTTTGTCTTTTTATTTATTTATTTATATCTCTGCTTATTACTTATACCTAATACATATACTTTTACTGTCCTTTGTTTTCTAACATTACTTTGTTATTTTATGCTGTTTCTTTATTGTTTACATTGTTGCACTTGAGTATAAGAGTTTTTTTTTCTTTTTTTAAGAGAGAAAAAAGACATTTCGGATTTTATCTGTGGAAAGAAAACGTGTGTGGGATTTTTCTGAGGAACGTTATTCGTGTGTTGAGAGAGGAGAGTCTTTAAACTTCATTAAATGCTCTCTCTCTCTCTCTCTCTCTCTCTCTCTCTCTCTCTCTCTCTCTCTCTCTCTCTCTCTCTCTCTCTCTCTCTCTCTCTCTCTCTCTCTCTCTCTCTCTCTCTCGCTTTAGTAAACAGTGGAACCTTGCACAGTTTAAGTGGATGAGGAGATAAAATAGAGATACAGATGGATGGATGGATAGATAGATAGTTAGATAGATAAAAGTTGGATAGACAGATAAGTAGATGGATAGACAGATAGATAGGAGGTCATATTTGCCTTGATATCGCCGTGTAATAAGCCCAGAGGAATTTATTCTTCATAGAACGTTAATTGATTTATAGGCGGAAGGCGAAGCAAGGCAGCACATGTGAAAGGTAATGCAGGATAAGATAATGTGATATGACTGCCATTTAGCGTCCTTGTGTTTAAGGTCCACAAGGCCAGAGTGAAGGGGGAGGGCACATATCAACTTATTGTAACCTTCGTAACTCTACTGACTGGATTACATTCACGGGAGTTAGTCATTATTACATACGAGTACATACATGTTGCGACAGTAAGAAAAGTTTGCCTGTGCCGGGTTTTTTTTTTTTTTCTTTCCCCTCTCTTTATTAACATTGGTGTTCTATTGGGGTAAAAAACGATCATGCATTGGTGCGAGAGAGGATGAAACGGATTATTTTTTAAAAAATTACTGGTGTCTTCCTTCTGAGTTTCGCATAAGTCTCTTTTTCTTTGTTTTTCTACGATTGTGTTTTCTTTTGCTTTCTGTTTTGTTGTCGTTTTATATTCTCTTGTACTGTTGCTTCTTATTTATTTATTTTTTATTTATTTTTTTTCATGCGACTTTTCCTTGCTTTATTTATATTCATTATTTGTCATTACTCTTGTTAATCTTTTGTTTTCTCTTTTAAATATCTCGCTTCCCTTTTCAGTGTTTTTCTTTAATTATATTTCACATTTATGTATTTCCCTTCATTCGTTTCCATTATTCAATATGTTATTACGTATTTCTTTTGGCTTGCATAATGAAATGACTTTTTTCCTCATTTTCTTTTTATTGCTCACTTTTTTATTGATTCTTCCCATTCACCTTTTTTTTCTACCTCTTTATTTTTTTAACTGTCTCCACGTCTTCTTCCAAAGAGGACAACATTTTCTGTTTCGTTACCAGCACTTTTGAAGGTAATTAATGTAAACACTCCACTACGTACAAGTACCAGGAAATCAGGGCCTGGTGTGGATTCTGAGGCAGCGGTGGTGATGGTGGTGGTAGTGATGGTGGTGGTGGTGGTGGTAGTAGTGTTAAGTTCGTTTTAAGAACTTACTTATCGTTCCACTCATTCCCTCCGTTTCTCGTCATCGTCCTCATCATTATCTTGACGGTCTCTCTCTCTCTCTCTCTCTCTCTCTCTCTCTCTCTCTCTCTCTCTCTCTCTCTCTCTCTCTCTCTCTCTCTCTCTCTCTCTCTCTCTCTTCAATAAGAATAAGAGTAAGAATAATGAGTATTAGTACTAATTGTTATTCCCAAGATAATAATAGCAAGTATAATAAAAATAACAACAACAACAACAACAACAATAATAAAAATAATTATCTTAATAATAATGAGAATAACAATAGTAATAATCTTAGTTCTAATTATCATTTTTAGATGGCAATGATAGCAACAACAACAACAACAACAACAATAATAATAATTATCTTAATAATAATGAGAATAACAATAGTAATAATCTTAGTTCTAATTATCATTTTTAGATGGCAATGATAGCAACAACAACAACAACAACAACAACAACAATAATAATAATAATAATATGCTTCATTGGTATAAAAAAGAAAACTGCATGAAAAAGAAGAAAGACCTGTGCCCCTCCCACCCCTGCTCCCCGCGTGAGGCGAAACGTAGTGAAGTTGTACTGTTGTTGTTGTTTTTATTTTTATTATTATTATTATTATTATTATTATTATTATTATTATTATTATTATTATTATTATTATTATATATTATTTATTATTATTATTATTATTATTATTATTATTATTATTATTATTATTATTATTATTATCATTAAAATTATTATTATTACCGTCATCATCGTCATCGGCACCATCATTGTAGTGTAGCTGGTTTGTGTCCTTTTATTTCCGCGTCGTATCTTGTAAGCTGTAAGTTTTAATAGTTCAGTATTTGTAACGATGGAGACCTTGTTTTTTATTCTTTATGCTCTGCACGGTGTCATTGGCATTTACATCTATATTTTCTAAATAACCAGGAACGACAACAACAAGAGCAACAACAACAACAAGAACAACAACAACAAAACAAACAAACAAACACAACAAAAAAAAAAACACTTACAATCACATTAGCAGGAAAAATAAAGAGTACAAACATGCAATTAGACCAAACAACAACAACAACAACAACAACAACAACAACAAGCAAAAGCAATCATAAAAGAATAACATCCACACCGTGGCATTTCACCGTGGCGCTTTGGTACTTAAGATTGTGAGAAAAAAGGTTGTTTTGTTGCCCCATATAGCGTAGTATTGACGCATTTTAGAGTTTTGGTAATTAAGAAGCTCAAAAACACAATACACGTTTCTCGTAATATCCTTTCGTTTCCCCATATACGGTGCTTTCCATGCATTTAGGCGTTCTGGTACATAACATTGTAAGAACACTCAAAATAGACATTTTTAGGAATGTTGTTCTGTTTCTCCATGTAAAATACTCTTCCAGCGTTTTGTACCTAAGAAGCTCAGGAACACTTGTAATATTGTAATATCGTTTCGTGCGTAAAAAAAAAAAAAAAAAAAAAAAAACAATGAAAAAAATGTTTTTGGTAAGGTTATTCTGTTTCTTAATAAATAGTGTTTGTATGCATTTTTGTATTTTCGTAAGTAGCTCAAAAACACTCAAAAGACAAGTTTTTTTTTTTATCTTTAAAGACACTTTTGAGGGGGGTTATTTCCATACTTTTTAGCGTTTTGGTGTCTAAAACGATGAAAAAAGTTCTTTGCATACATTTTGGCGTTTTATGAAAAAAAGACAAAAAAAATACGTTTTTGGTAATGTTGTTCTTTTATGCATATAGAGTATTATTCACGCGTTTTAACGGTTTCTTACCTCTGGTGAAAAACACTCATAAGAAACTTTTTCTGGTAATTAAGTTTTGTTCTACCATATTGGGTATTTTGTATTCATTTTCCCATTTTTGTATCTAACAAGTTTCAAAATTTCTCAAAATATATTTTTTTGTTAATGTTATTATATTTGTCAATATAGGGTGTTTGACATGCTTTTAAGGTTTTGATAACTAAGAAGTTCAAAAAGACTCAAAATACGTTTTTTTTTGTAATGCTATGTTTTTTTTTCTTTTCCATATATAATGTTATTCAGGCGCTTTTGCGTTTTTTTTTTTATTGGTACCCAAGAAGCTTAAAAATAATAAAAACTGAAATTTCTAGAAGTATCGTTTTATTTCACGTTTCTTTTTTTTTTTCCTAGCGTTTTGGTACCTAACACGCTGAAAAGCTCTTAAAATATTCTTTTTTGATAATGTCGATAGTTTCTCAATATAGAGTACTTTTCGAGTATTTTCACGTTTTGGTACTTAACATTGTGGAAAAAAAGACATTCAAAATACACGTTTTCAGTAATAATTTTCTGTTTCTCCATATAGAGTGCTATTAACGCATTTTTTGCTTTTTAGTACCTAAGAAGCTCAAAAATACTTATACACAATTTTCATAATGTCTTTTCGTTTCCTCGTTTGCATGCATATTCGCGTTTTGATATCTAACGAGCTCACACTTAAAATATACGTTTTTGGTAACTTTGTTCTCTTTCTTCAAATGACGTGCCTTGCATGCATAAGGTGAAAAAAAAACACTTAAAATGCACATTTTTGGTATTATTGTTTTTTTCTTCATATAAAGTGCTGTTCACTTGTTTTAGCATTTTCCTACCTGAGAAGCTCAAAAACAATCATTATACACGTTTCTGGTAAAATTGTTTTGTTTCCCATTATAGGGAGCTTTACATGCATTTTGGCGTTTTTATGCGTAAGAAGTTCAAAATATTAAAAATTCAAGACTTTGGTAATGTTATTACGTTTGTTCATGAAGGGTATTTTGCATGCATTTGAGCATCTTGTTATGAAAGAAGATTGAAAACACACAAAAAACACGATTTTGTTAATGTTCATTTGTATTCCCGAATAGGTTGCACACTTTTCTGGTAATGCCATTTCATCTCCCCACATAGAGTGCTTTCCATGCATTTTGTCGTTTTGGTACCTAACAAAAAAAAAAAAAAAGTGAAAATAAACTTTCTTCGTAATATTTTTCCATATTGAATGCTATTCACACGTTTTAGCATTTCGGTACCTAAGAATCTTAAAAACAGTCACTTTCCGATAATATCGTTTTGTTTCATCATATAGGGTAGTTTCCAAGCATTTTGACGTTTTGGTACCTAACACTGTGAAACACACTCCAAAAATACGTTTTTGGGTAAGTTGTTCTGTTTTTCCATATTTAGTGCTATTCATGTGTTTAGTGCTTTAGTATGTAAGAAGCTCAAAAACACTCAAATACACGTCAACCGTAATGTCTTTTGATGTCCCCATATAGTGTACTTTGTATGCATTTTGGCGTTTTTATACGTAACAAGTTTAAGGAAACACAAAATACTTATTTTTGGTTAGGTTATTTTTTTTTTTTTCAACATGAAGGTGTTTTGCATGCGTTTTAACGTTCTGATACGTAAGTAGCTCAGAAGCAATTAAAAGACACGTTTTTTATAAAGTTGTTTTGTTATCCCAATATAGGGTGCTTTCCATGCTTTTTAGAGTTTTGGTGCCTAACACGCACGCACTTAAAAGACACGTTTCTGGAAAGTGCGTTTCTTTCACAGATATAGGTTGCTTTACATGCATTTTGGCATAATGCTACCAATCGATGTGAAAAACACTGAAATTACATCTTTTTCGTAATATTGTTTTGTTTCTCGAAATAGTGATATTAACGCATTTTCGGGATTTGGTACCATAAAAGGTCAAAATACCTACATAATATAAAATACATACAATAATATTATACCTACATGTTTCTGATAATTCCTTTTCGTTTCCCCATATAGAGTAATTTACATGCTTTTTTCCCGTTTTTCTACGTAACAACCTTAAAAACACTCGAAAATAGTAATTATATTCATTTTTTTTTTTTTTCCATAGAGTGTGTTTTGCATGCGTTATATCTTTTTGCTACATATGAAGTTCAACAGCACTGAAAATACACGTTTTTCGTAATGTTATCTTGTATTCTCATATATCGTTTTGCTGCGTAACAGGCTCAAAAACAATCAAAAGACGTTTCTGGTAATGCCGTATTGTTTAACCAGATAGGAGACTTTTCATGCATTTTTTTGCTTTTTGGTACCCTAAAATAAGAAGAAAAAAAATACACATTTTGGTCATGCCGTTCTGTTTCTACTTATAGTTATAGTTATTTATGCGTTTTAACCTTTTGATACCTAAGAAGCTCTAAAACAAACATAATACATGCTTCTCGTAATGTGTTTTTGTTGCCCCATCTAGAGTACTTTCTATGCATTTTGGTGTTTATTTTCGTAAGAATCTCAGAAACACTCAAAATCATTGATTTTCGTCAAAAAGCATGCAAAAGCATCCTCAATAAGGAAAGAAAACTAGATTTCAAGAATCGTGTCTTTTGAGTGTTTATGAAGAAAAAGCACGTCATGTTTTGATAACTCAAAAAACGCTCAAAATTCTCGTTTTTTCGTAAAGTCTTTTTCGTTTCCTTATATAGCAGTACGTTTTTGTAAGTTTTTGTACGTAACAAGCTGAAGAGATTCAAAACACTTTTATTTGCTAATGTTATTGCGTTACTCCATATACCGTGTTTTGAATGTGTTTTATCGTTTTCCTATGTAAGTAGTTGAAAACACGCAAAAGTCACTTTTTTTGTATTTTTTCCTCATAGAGGGTGCTTTTTCTTCATAAACACTCAAAAGACACGATTTATGAAATCTAGTTTTCTTTCTTTATTGAGGATGCTTTTCCATGCTTTTTTTTATGTTTTGTTACCTAACGATAAGAAATACATTAAAAATACACGTTTATGGTAATGTTCTATTTTTTTTTTTTTTCCATAAAGAGTGCTATTCATGGCTTTTAGTGTTTTGTTACTTAAGAAACTTAAAAACACACATACGAGAAATAAGTGTTTCTCGTAACGACTTTTCGTTTCCCCATATAGGTTTTTCTACGTAATAAGCACAAAAACAATATTTCTTTTATGATAATGCCACTCTGTTTCTCCATAAAGTATGTTTTGCGTGCATTTTTAGCGTTTTGGTACTTATGAAGTCCAGAAAGACTAAAAAGACAAATTTTTTTTCGAATCTTCGTATTCGTATTTTTTCGTATGGTTTGTATCGCCACATAGAGTAAATTCCAGGTTTCTTAGCTCTTTTTGTGCCTAAGACTCTCAAAAAACACTCAAGAAACACGTTTCTTTTAATGTCGCTTCTTTTTCCCATATAAGTAAGAGTTTTTGTCGTTTTGGTATCTAATAAAGTGAGAACGTTCCGTTTCTCCATATAGAAAATTCTTTATGCTTTTCATCTTTTTCATACCTAACTAGCTCAAAAACACTTTTAATACATATTTCTCGTAATGTATTTTTATTTCTCCATACAAGGTACTTTCCATGCATTTTGCCGTTTTTCTACGTACCAAGATCCGAAATACTCAAAATACTTGTTTTCGGTAATGTATTTTCTGTTTCTCCATAAAAAGAGTTTTGCATGCATTTTAGCGTTTTAGTACGCCAACAGCTCAAAAACACTAAAAAGAGACGTTTTTGGTAGTTATTTTATTTTCTCACATACGATGATTTTCATGCTTTTTAGCGTTTTGGTGGTTAGTACTCTCATAAACACTCAAAAGACACGTTCATGGAAATCTCCCCTCCTTTCCACGTACAAGGTGCTTTGCTAGTATTTTTGCGTTTTAGTAGCTAACAATGTGGAATACACTCAAATTACATTTTTTTTGGTAATGTTGTTCTGTTTCTCATATAGAGTGTTATTTATGCGTTTCAGTGTTTTGGTACTTAAGAAGCTCAAAAACACTAATAATACAGGTTTCTTGTAATAGCTTTTCGTTTCTTCATTTAGGGTACTGTACACGGATTTTACCCTCTTTATACGTAACAAACTCCAAACAATCAAAATACTTATATTTGGTAATGTTATTTTCTTTCTACATAAAGCGTGGTTTTTGAGGCGTTTTAGAGTTTTCGTACGTAGGTAGTTTAAAAACACTGAAAAGAAACGTCTTTGGTAATGTTGTTTTGTTGTCTTACATAGGGAGCTTTCCTTGCTTATCAAATTTTTTAGTGCCTAACACGCTCATAAGAACTCAAGACATATTTCTAAGTCTTGTTTATTTTACCAATATTGGGTGATTTACGTACATTTTGTCATTTTAGTACATAAGAATATGAAATACTTTAAAAATGTTTTGTGGTATGCTGTTCTATTTTCCATATAGATTTCTATTCCAACGCTTTCGAGTTTTTTTTTTACCTAATATGTTCAAAAACACTCATAATATAAGGTACTTTTCTCGTGATGTCTTTTCGTTTCGTCATATAAGGTACTTTCCATGCTTTTTGATATTATTGTACGTAACAAGCTCATAAACAATAATTTTTTTTTTTTTCATAAACAGGATGCGTTTTAATGTTTTGTTGAGTGTTAAAACACTCAAAAGACACGTTTTTCATAATGTTTTATCTTCGTATATAGAATGCTTTATATGTTCTTTAGCGTTTTTTTTTTTTTTTTTTTTTGGATAATACCCTCAAAAAAACTAAAAATTCACGTTTGTGGAAACGCCATTTTCTTTCCACATATATTGTGCTATTCATTCATTTTGCGTGCATGCATTTGTATACATATAGAGTGCTATTCAATCTATTTCAAGTTTTTGTACCTAAGATGCAGAAAAACATTCATAAATCCACGTTTCTCGTAATGCCTTTTCGTTTCCTCATATAAGGTACTTTCCATACTTTTGACGTTTCTGAACGTAACAAGCTGAAAACACTCAAAATACTTTTTTTTTGGGGGGAATGTTATTAACGTTCTCCATAAAGTGTGTTTTGCATGCGTTTTATTGTTTTGGTACGTTAGAAGATCGAAAACACCCAAAGGACACGTTTATCGTAATTTTGTTTTGTATTGGTATACAAGATGAACTCCATGCATGTAAAGCCTCCAATATGAGGAAGCGTAACGACATTACCAAAAACGTGTCTTTTCAGTGTTTTTGAGCGTGTACGACACGAAAACGTTAAAAAACGTTTTCGTGTCGTACACGCTCAAAAACACTGAAAAGACACGTTTTTGGTAATGTCGTTACGCTTCCTCATATTGGAGGCTTTATATGCATTTTCGCGTTTTGGTAACTAACAATGTAAAAACATTCAAAATACACATTTTCATTAATGTTCTGGTTTTCCATATGAAATACTATTCATGTGTTTTAGAATTTTAGTAACGCTTATACTCGTAATACACGTATCTGGTAATGTTCTCTCGTTTCCCCATATAGGGTTTTTTGCATGCATTTCAATGCTGTAAATACTTTTGTTTTGCAATATTATTCTGTTTCTACAAGAAGGTTGTTTTGCAAGCGTTTAAGTGATTTAGTATGTAAGAAGCTCAAAAACGTTTAAAAGGTCTTTTTTGTAAAAATTTTGTTCTCTCATATAGGTTGATTTTCATTTTTTTTTCTTTTTTTTTACGTTTTGTTGCTTAACACGCTGAAAATATTCAAAAGACATGTTTCTGGAAAATTTGATTCCTTTCCTCAAGTAGGCTTTATTGCATGCTTTTTGCCGTTTGTGAAATATACTTATTATTCTGTTTCTCCAAGAAGGTTGTTTTGCATGCGTTTAAGTGATTTAGTATGTAAGAAGTTCAAGAAAGTTTAGAAGACATTCTAATTCATGAAGTTCTTTTGTTTTCCCATATATGTAGATTTTTTTTTTCTTTACGTTAATTTGCTTAACACGTTCAAAACATTCAAAAAACATGTTTCTGGAAAACTTGATTCTTGAAACCTGGAATTCTGGAAAACTTGAAATACCAAAACGCTGAAATGCATGAATAGCACTCTTTCTCGGAAAGAGAACAACATTATCAAAAATCTATATTTTGAGGGATTTTTTTTCACATTCTTAGGTACCGAAACCCCAAAATGCAAACAAAGCACCCTCAATTGTGAACTGAAATTTCATTTAGAGAAACATGACTTTTGGGTGTCCTTTCAAGGCACGAGAAAACTAAAAAGCATGGGAAACACTGTATTTGCAAAAAAAAAAAAAAAAAAGAAAAAGAAAAAAGAAAAACAAAACTTCTTTTGAGAGATTTTTTTTCTTTTTAGCTAGTTACGTATCGAAAAGCAAAACAGCTTTTTTTTTTTATGGAGAAACAATAATAGCTTTAACAAAAAACATCCATTTCAGTGTTTTCATGTTGTTACGTACAAAACCACAAAATATGTATGAAAGTACACTACATCCGGAAACTAAAGAACATTACGAGAGACGTGTATTTTGAGTGTTTTGAGCTTCTTACGTACCAAAACGCTGAAACGCATGAATAGCACTTCATTATTATTATTGATCAAGTCGACTGGCCTTATTACTGTGTGCATGTGTTCCTTGATGGGATTACAGTATGTTCTGTATTGTCTTGATAAGGCTAGGTTACCTGTTGTTGTTGTTGTTGTTGTTGTTGTTGTTGTTGTTGTTGTTGTTGTTGTTTAAATATTATTTTTTTTCTTCTTTTTCTTCTTCTTCTTCTTCCTTCTTTTTTTTTCTTCTTCTTCATCTTGCTATTCTTCTATTTCATCTCCTTATTCTTCCTTCATCTACTCCTCGTCATCTTCCGTCTCCTTTCCAGCGTCCTCCACTCCCTTCCACACATCGCTAGCAGCAGCAAAGCAGTCCTACACCACCTAAGAGCACTAATATTACCACTAGTATCATCATTACACAGCATCAACAACAGTAGGAATAGTATTTTTGCTGTTGTAATTTTTTCCATCGGTAATGATACTGATAGAGAGATGTGTAATGTGAGTAATGATATTCCTGATTATTTCAGTGATACTGCATGGAATATTAATGACTATAACGACACCTCCTCCTGCCAGCATAATAATAGTGATGGTAATTGTAATAGTAATGACAGTGATGATGATGATACCAACAGCAATAGTGGTGGTGGTGGTGGTGGTGGTGGTGGTGATGATGATGGTGCAGCAGCGGAGATGAGCAAGCAAACGAGCACGCGCAGATGAAGAGAAGGACGGGGAAAAAGAAACTGACACGGCGAAAACAAGGAAGGACGAGGACGAACAAACAAGATGCCGGTGACGAAGGTGAGGCGGAACAGAAAGGGTGAGAGGTACACATATAAGGAAACATGGCACGACTTACCATGCCCTCCTATGCCACCCCCTCCTCCTCCTTGCCCGCCAATTCCCACTCTAAATTACATTCCTCTTCCTTCGCATAGACTGAGACAAGAAGTTTCTACAGATGATGGGCCTTAAAGGAGTTCAGATTTTTTTGAGTGTGTGAGTGACAAGGAATGAGTTTTGAAAGCGAGCAGGAAAATAAATGTATGGTATGTCATGTTTACTTTTTCTTTTTCCTACTTTCCCTTTATTTCTCTTTGCTCTTTCCTATCCCCCTTTTTTTTTCTTCCTCCTCCAATGCTTTCCTCCTTTAAATTTTTTCCCCTTCTTTCCTTTGTCTATCATCAGTGTTTTATTTATCCTCATCTTTGCTTTTTTACTTTTTTTTCCGCTGCTGTCACATTCTTTTCATTTAGTCTTTTGTTTCCTTTTCATCTTTTCCCTCTTCTTTCCTTCTCACTTCTTTATATTTTCCTCTTTCCTCAATTTCTACCTCTTCCAATTACAACATTTACCTCTCCTATCTATTTCCACATTTCCCTTTCTTTTCAATCATCTCTCCTATTCCTCCAACATTAATTTTTACCTCAACCCTCTTTTCCCTTTAATTTCCTTGCATTTTTCCCTCAATCAAATTTCTTTTTCATTATCTGTCGTGTTCTTCCCGCGGCGTCGCTTTTCATTTCCTTTCTCCTCTGCGCGGTACGAACTGGAATCCTCTCCTGCCCCTCCTTCCATCCCCGAAATCTAGTCTGGCTATAAGTAAAATGTTGGCTTGTCAGTGCGAGTCTCTGTTTACACGCAGCGCGGAGAGCAAGCAAGGAAGTGTTTACAGGGACAACAAATCATCCTGCGAGAGAAACGAGGAACAGCCATCTGGTGCCCCCCTCGTGTTTTGTGGTCATACTACATCCACTGCCTCTGCTTGCTTGTCTGCTTGCCCGTGCTCCAAAGCCCGCCTTTTGGTGAGGCTAGTTGTGTGTGTGTGTGTGTGTGTGTGTGTGTGTGTTGAGGGGCCGGAGTAAGGTGAGGACTTAATGTTTGCTTTTGCTGCGATAGTTGGTGTGTGATAGTGTACTTGTGGTAGCGGTGGTGATGGTATATACCACTACTACTACTACTACGTGGTGTTGATTCTTGTAATGACTGTGATGGTGTCGGTGGTGGTGATGGTGCTCTTGGTATATACGTACATACTACGTGGTGCGGATGGTTGTGGTGGCCGTTTTGATGGTTGTTGTGGTAGAAGAAATATCAGTGGTAGTGGTAATGGTAATGGTAATGGTTTTGGTGGTGGTTAGAGGGGTAGTAACACTGATTATATCTTTTTTTTTTTTTTCGTTCTTTGGTGCTCTACTTTTTCGTGTGCTTTCTTAACGTAATGATTCGAGCAGGAGAGGAAAAAAAGTGGGATTGAGGAGAAGCGAGAAGTAATCACGTAAAGAGGGAAGGAGGAGGAGGAGGAGGAGGAGGAGGAGGAGGAAGAGGAGAAGGACTAACGTGATGAGAGAGATGGAACTAACACGAGGAAGGGTGCTTGACACGATGGAACCAGGAAGTGATTTTCTCGGTTTGTGATTGTTAGAATACACGTTAAAGGCCCATTCACACACATCAGTGACGTATCACTGTGACATTTACTCTGCCTTGATCTGCCTTGCTTAAGCCAGAAATATGACAGAATATTTTTGCTTTACTGTTTGTACTTTATCATCTTGTTTTATACTGCATGATTCTTTTCATCATTCCATTCTAGTCTGATTTATTGTACTCTAGTTTATTCCTTTACGTCGTGTGATCCTATTGCTTTGTTCCGCTTCATAATTCTTTCTCGTAAATCATTCTACTTCATTTACGTATTCCACTCGCTTGCTTTTATTTCCCTGTGTTGTATTCCCTTTTACTCCTCGCCTCTGTGCTTTATTCCATTTGCAGAGTGTCTTCCCGCGGCGTGCACAGGAACAGAGAGGACTCGTTGATTGAGAGGAGTCCTTGTGAGAACAGATGACTTAGTCTGTGAATGCGTTTTCTTTTGTTATATGCAATACTTGTACTGTATACACTTGATTTTTCTCGGATTTTCAAATGTTTATTTTTTTATCATTTTTCTCTATAAACAGAATGCATGTGCTTTTTTAATGTCTATTATCCATCTCTCTCTCTCTGTTGGTAATATTTCTTTTCGTAAATGTAAAAGTGCCGGTACATTTCTCCAATTTATATTCTGGCCGTGCTCGTTGCGTCAAGCATTTCGTCGTGAATTCACGGTATTTATTCTATGTAGCTTTTCTTGGATTTATTCTAGCATCTTTTTTTCTTGTCGAGTTTCTCATGCCATATTCTTTGAGCTTCTTTATTTCTTTATTAATTTAATTCATGCTGCAGCGAAAAACTCGAAATATAATTTTGTTCTTAAACCCTTCCCCTTCTCGACTTGGCTTTTGCACAGGCTCCATCTTTTCATTATATACTCTAATTGTAATTAACTTGCCATTATCTTATCCTTTCCCATGTGTAAACTACTAATTCCTTCATCATTCCTGTTTTTATTTTCTCATGTCGCCTCTGATATCTCATTCCTCCCTCTCCATTCTGTTTAACATATTCTAATTCACTCAACTTTCTCCTTTTCATCCACTTCTATATAACATACATATACATCTCTCACTTCTTTGTTTCTCTAATGCATATTCATCTTATTTGTATACATCATTTCCTGTCCACCAGTTACCAGCCTCCTCATGCTCTCCTTTTCCCTTGTAGCCATCCTCATTCATATTCTGTTTTTATTCCCTCCTTATATATATATATATATATATATATATATATATATATATATATATATATATATATATATATATATATATATATATATATATATATATATATATATATATATATATATATTTATTTATTTATTTTATTTTTTTTTTTTTTTTTGTCTTTTGTCTTTTTACTCCCTCATTCTTTTCCTTTCCTTTGCATCTGTCATTCACGACCATCACTCGGTCTTCCCCTCGTGTACTTCCCTCTAAACACACACACACACACACACACACACACACACACACACACACACCTGTCGAGTTTCCTGCGCACGTGACAGGTGTGTGAGTCTCGTCCTGTGACTTTTGAGGGGATAAATGTAAGCAGGAAATAAGATTCTGAAGTCCGATCTTGTGCATCTTGGGGAGGCGTGAAGGGGTCTTTCCCACGCAAATTTTGACTCACATTCACCTGACATGCTCAAGATAAACACTCCTGATTGGCAACACTACTCGTCACTTAAGACAGCGCCAGACTCGGAAAATCGTGAGCCACAGTCGTAATATTGAGACACTGAGGACTCGAGACAGCGCCAGGACGCTTGGAAACCTCTGGTGACTTGGCCTCAGCATGAATTACACACTTCCTTGGCGGACCACACGCCCAGAAACGTACCCAAGACACACACCCTTCGAGAGAGTGTTGCATTGTGAAGCGTCTCGTCACCACTCTCTCCACCTTCCTTCCACGTCACCACCACCACCACCACCAGTACCGCCGCCAACAGCGCCTTCTGCACTGCCGCCTTACTCCCTCACCTCGCCTCTCTTTTAAGTCATTTTGAAGCCGTAGTGGGCAGAGCAGAGGAAAAGAAGGAGAGGGAGGGGAAAGAGTAGGTGCTAAAGTGAGGAAAGGTGGAAAGAAGAGAAGGAAAAAGAAGAGGAAAAAGAGTTAGTGAGGAGTGAGGACGATGGGAAAGAAGAGGAAAAGTATATAGAGGAAAAGATGCTTGAAATGTTGTGAGATGGTACGAAAGAAGTCTGACAAAACGGCTTCCCAGACATGCATTATCGACACTCAGGTGCCTCCTTTCACCCTCACCTTTCACGGGACCGGCTCGGCAAATCTTAATACAGCTCCTTTTCCCTAGTAGTTCCCTCCTTCAACCGGGTCCTCCTGTCACTCGCAGCAGCAGCAACAGCAGCAGCAGCAGCAACAGCATCCCGCCTCTTCACCTTCTTCGCTCCGGGGAATAAAACACTGAAAGCAAACCGTGCCGCGAGAGGGAAGTTTGTTTGAAGGACTGGTGGCGGTGTTGGTGGTGATGGTGGTGGCAGACGAAGAGATGTGTTGTTGTAAGTGAAAAGAGAGAGAGAGAGAGAGAGAGAGAGAGAGAGAGAGAGAGAGAGAGAGAGAGAGAGAGAGAGAGAGAGAGAGAGAGAGAGAGAGCGCGCGGCTGAGTTCCTGTTGCATTTTATGGACAAGGAGAAAAGCGAGATGTTGGAGGAGGAGCTGGTGGAGATGGAGGAGGAGGACGAGGAACAAAAGAAAAACCAAGTTAAAAAAAAATAAAATGGAAGAGGTGAAGAGATGTTTGAAACAGAGAGTACTGGGAGGCTTCGAGGAGGTCATCGCCCCAGGGAGGAGGAGGAAGACAAGGAGGAAGAGGAGGAGAAGAAGGAGGAGGAACGTAAAGAAAAGAAAAAAAAACGACAGTGGGAAAGATTATAGGACGCTTATTACCAGAAGTGTTAGGTGTGTGGGGCAGCGGGGTGTCTGCCTCATGAAATCATCAATGAAGCCAAGTTGACGAATAGAAATCAACGATACTCCACATAGAAGTCTTTAAAAAAAAAAAAAATCCTGCTAAAAGCCAGATCAGAAGTTAACAACAAAACTTGAAAAAAAAAATAAATAAATAAAATAAATAAGAAGCAATGCTAGTCTCCCTTGACAGTTAGTCAGACAAGACCTGATCGCAAATGACATGTTTTGTTTCTTTTGAAGAGTGGCACTGTCTAAGCTGTTTTTTTCCTGTAGTGGACTGTATGCACCAGTACTGATGAGGGTTGCGGTGTGTCTTGTTAGTCTGTTAGAGATGAATGTGTTTTTCTTTATTTGTATGTTATTTGCATAAGTCTTTTGTTTTTATTTGTTTATTTAGATCTTGTTAGTGTTAAAGTAGCTGCCACCAGCCATGGGGTCCAGGCCAGCTGTGGCTTTATTCCATGTTGTCGAGGTAGCATGCTTCTTATTACATTCCCTTGAAAATAGAGAGAGAGAGAGAGAGAGAGAGAGAGAGAGAGAGAGAGAGAGAGAGAGAGAGAGAGAGAGAGAGAGAGAGAGAGAGAGAGATACATTTAATTCCCTATCTCAACCTATATTCCTATGGTTATTTCTTTTCCCTTTAACCCAGAATTGATAATGGCAAGGAAATTACATTTCCGATGTCTGTCAGTCCTCTGAGTTAACTAAGTAATTAATTCACACCAAGAAAAATATTATTTTGCATATAAACAAAGTTTATAATTAACAAAAAAATAATGGGAAGCTGTCAACAAAGATCTCTGTCGGCCTTCGCTCTGAGGACTACTTGTTGTTGCTGTTGTTGTTGTAGTTGTTGTCGTTGTGGTTGTTGTTGTTGTTACTGTTGTTGTTGTTGTTGTTGTTGTTGCTGTTGTTGTTGTTGTTGTTGTTGTTGTGATAGAGATAATTGGGGGAAGGGAGAAGCGTCAAGCCAGAGTTTGGACAGCATTAAAGAAAAGTAAGAAAGGAAGTACAGACTTGATAAACTTGTTTGCAATATATAGTACAGACATGATGCTTACACTAGTGCAGAAGGCAGTGGCTATTAATTCAGGTCGCTTAGATTTATGGAGGCCGAATGAAGTGAGCGCGACTCCTTACAGGGTTTTACACACACACACACACACAATATAATATATATATATATATATATATATATATATATATATATATATATATATATATATATATATATATTATATATATATATATATATATATATATATATATATATATATATATATATATATATATATATATATATATATATGAGTACAGCATACTCACATACAAACATACACATACACACACATAAACTCTTACACAGTTGCACTCATACACATACCTTATACTTTTTTTTCTTTTTTCCTTTAGGCTACTCGGCACTGGTACGCTTTATATACACCGCAAATCGTCAAAACTAGTTCCTTCTCCCCAACTACACACCTGTTTTTTTAATACACCTCTAAAAGTTTTTAACTTTTGTCTTTACTCAGACTGTTCTTGAAAATTTTAGGTAGTTATCTAGTTAGTTTTCGGGTTTCAAAACAATAATACAGATTTTCTTTATAATTACAACAAGTAACATTTCATATAGCTCTACACTTTATCTTCAACATCTTGAGAGAGGAAATTTTTACATGGCTTGTATCAAAAAAAAATCCTTGGGCAACCTTTCGTTTCTTTATACAAGAATCAGCAGCACCAAGCGGAGATTTTTAATTCAAATATATATATATATATATATATATATATATATATATATATATATATATATATATATATATATATATATATATATATATATATATATATATATATATATATATATATATATATATATATATATATATATATATATATATATATATATATATATATATATATATATATATATATATATATATATATATATATATATATATACTTATTTATTTATTTATTTATTTATTTATTTATTTATTTATTTATTATTTTTTTCATTGATCCATTTCATTGGGTCGTCAAGCATATATGCACAGTTTTATCCCCAACATATCTATCAAAATGTTATCAAAGTACCAATCCTGTGTATAGAATACCTAACACATTAACATCTAAGGCTAAGCAAATCATAAAGACAATTTAATTGAGGTAAAAAAAAAGTCTACATCTGCTCTTGTCTTTCAAATATAACTTAAACTTTAAATAAAAGAGCGTTTATGAAGGAATATAGGTCGGCATGGTCAATCTGGACAGGATTTTGGGTCAGCCAAAAAAAAAGGATGAATTGAAATCCCGCACGATCCTCCATTCAAAACTCGCGCCCTCTAGATCATCAAGCAAGAAGCAACAGTGTTCAATGTGATAGTGGTGAGCGGTGTAGCGTGGATGTGTGCGTCCATCAATCTTTCGCAGCTACGCCTTTCCGTGAGGCGGCTGGAGCAGGAAATCGCCGAGCCGTGCTGCAGAGAGGTGAGTGCACTCCTGGCCAGGGTGAGGACGAGGCAGTGACGTGTGCAGTGTGCTGTGCTGTGGAATCATGGGATGCGGCGGGAGGGTCAGGCTGTCATGGCGGCAGCCTCTCGCGGTCTTGAGTACTGTATGACCAGGCCACAAAGTTTCATATCCCATATCGTAGTTTTCCGAGGGTTGATATGCATGATGGAAACGTGGAATGTGACTTGTGATGATCAGTGAAGCTTTCATGGCGATACTACTACCATGACTGAAAATTAGGGAACTAGGATTGCCCGGTTAGCTCTCTCTCTCTCTCTCTCTCTCTCTCTCTCTCTCTCTCTCTCTCTCTCTCTCTCTCTCTCTGGAAGCTTATTTGCACTCACTTACCTGATGGACTGCGTTTGAATGAATGGCCACAGTGAGGGTGCAGTCACAGATAATAGTGATGATGAGCCGGGGCTCCACACAGTTCATGGAGGATAAAACACGTATTTATGGCCAGGCACCCCCACCACCCATGCCTTCCTGATGCGCCCTCCCTGTCGGCTGGGTTGTGGGCACGTGTGTGTGTGTGTGTGTGTGTGTGTGTGTGTGTGTGTTAGAGTTTCATTAGAGTACGAGTAAATGTAGTGCATATATTCCGTTTGGTGCAAAGAACAAGATTTTCAAATTGGAATGATCGTGGCTCAGTGCGACTCACGTACAGAATACTGCGTGACGAGATGAAGCTGCTGAGAGTTTCTTGTGTTGCAGCTTTTATTTTTGTAACACATCTTATTCTCTTTTTTATTACGTATTTCTTCCCTAAGTAGTTAACTTCGTGTTATTTACGTCCAAACATCGAAAATTCAAG